>NC_059226.1:27116683-27277086 GCF_020615455.1 Coregonus clupeaformis | reverse complement strand
TCACTTCTCCGGGCACCTGCAGATCTCCCTCCTCTCCCCTTCTCCTCCCCACTCCTCCCACCCAGTTCTGAGAGGAGATAAAATAACCTCTTAATTTACATGAAGCTATAAATAAGGAGAGGAGGAGGGGAGGAGGAGGGGGGGGGGAGCAGGTGTGTCCTGGGGGAGAAAGAAAGAGAGCAACACATCACTGCCTGTAACTCAGTGTCAGAGCTAGAACACGTCCCTGGTGAATGACTCTGATAACTACAGATAGTAGACATGAAACCATCATGTTTTACTGAGGTGGGATGTAAGGATGGCCCAGCGAGACTAGGTGGGACTGAAACCAGCAGTCTGACTAGCACCAACTGGACTTGCTGTAGAGTATGTCCATCCTCAGTCATTAGTGGTGGTCCTATGTCTCCCTCTGCTGGACTTTGACAGAACTGCAGCCTTTATTCTGATCACTGATGCACAATGTAAAACATAACATGACACTGAGTGTACAAAACATTAAGAACACCTTCCTATTATTGAGTTGAATCTTACAAGGTCATAGTTCTTATTCATACTGAAAATTATACTGAGTCCAACATCTAATGTTAAAAATAGAGAACAGTTTAAACCATTTAATAATTGCAGTCAGGGGCACATTCTGAAATTGCATTTTTGTCCGCTCAGTTTTATCATTGCAATGTGATACAAAAAGCCGGGAGAGTTGAGCATAGTTGAGTGTGTAGGTGTTGCGCTCTTTCACCGAGTTATAAAAGCAAGCAGAGCAGAAACTGGCTACTATTGAGTTGACTGATGTAGCTGGCAAGGTAACTGCTGTCAACTGAACAGAAAAAAACTAAACTAGTGTTTATTCGCAGTGCTGAGCTGGTATTGTAACCGATATGTTTCATCCCCTCTCCACTGAAGTGAATGAATAAGCTAAGCTATCTAGTAGCTACCACAGCCAGGTCAGTTCTAGCCTCTAGTTATCCGTCAGATAGCGATATGAGGTGGCTATTATTACAATCAAACAGCTGTTTTTTGTATGAAATGTTTTGTAGCCTTTGTTTTGTCTTGTTTCAGAAGTAAATGAACTTGGCTAACTTTCGGCAGGTGATGTACGGTTAGAGAAAGAGCTGGCCAAAAGTTGGCTAACATTAGCTATTATTTTTGCCTCAATCACACTAGACCTGAATGAAACGATGAAACCATCGGCCAAACGATTGAAGATTAATATTCTGACGTTTCTTCAGTGCAACGTGAGTTGTATTAGTCAGTATGGCAATGTAAAGTTATTGATCTGTCAGTTTCCCTAGCTAATTCCCTACTTTTCAGACTGACACAGTAACAAACAACTCTAACATTACATACTTCACTGTCATGGTGCACAGCAGAGGTCTGCACGGGACCGATTTCTTCATCTCGCTCCTGCCCGCATCCTGCTCCCTCCCGCACCTACTGGCGTTCGTCTGACTCCCACACGCTACCGCAAGAACTGGTCCCAAACCCAACCGCAGTCCTGCATTGTTATTTTAGGTCTATGTGATGCAGCTCACTTGCCAGCCATGGTCCGAGCAATTTTGCACCCTATAAGCAATATCAAATGCGCAAAAATAACTTAAGAAATAGGTTAGCAGAGATTCTCACATGGCCCGTACATTGTATTACTGGGATATATCAGTCAATATGCTAGATGTAGTTTCAAGAGAGCAGAGTTGGAGAGACTTGCACTTTCTCTTGAGCTATTTGTATAGCCTACCTTTTAGGAGTGGGAAGATTTTCAGACTGAGAAATATGGGTGATCAATATTTATACCGCAGGAGGCTGCTGAGGGGAGAACAGCTCATAATAATGGCCAGAATGGAGCAAATGGAATGGTATCAAACAACTGGAAACCATGTGTTTGATGTATTTGATACCATTCCACCTATTCCGCTCCAGTCATTACCACGAGCACGTCCTCCCCAATTAAGGTGCCACCAACCTCCTGTGATTTATACGTATTTCTAGGCAATGTAGTAAACTATAGTCTAATCATAGGCCTATTAGGAAGTACATTTCCTTGGAAAGATAACTGCTCCCTGCTTCTCCGCCCATGCATAGGCTGTAGCCTACAATATTTAATTGAGACCACACGCGCACCTGATCTCGTAGGTATGGCTACTGAACTGGAAGCAGCAAGAATGATGACAGCAACACTTGCTACGTTTTGCATCTTTTAGGAGGATGATTTGCAGGCAAAGAAATGGGCAATCAATACTTTGAAAATGAAAAGACGCAACGCTCGCTCACCATAGTAGCCTAACCTATGGTCACCATGGTAACTTAACCGACGGTCACCATCAGTGGCAACCCATCAGCCCCACCTGTTTTGAGCCCCACATGTTTAGCAAAAAATAAAATAAAATGAAAAATAAAATACAACATTTTGCCTGTTTTGCATGTTATTTGGTGTTAATATTAATACGTGTCACATATCAGTTTGCAAACAATGTGAAATATATATATATATATATATATATATCATTGAGTTAATAAAGTCGCATACAAACATGGTCTCTTTTTTACTGTCTTGAGTAAGGCAGCTCCAAAATACAGGTGTTTCAGCCTAGCTCAGTGCTTTCTGTATGGTGGGGCAAGCCAGCAGAAAATACAGCGTGTTGAGCCGTGATTGGCTCAGTGTTCTGTCACTCATGGGGACACTACGTCACCACCAAGTCTAAGGGTAGACCTAAAAAATTCTAGCCCCTTGGGTGCTGTCATAAAGTTACATTAGAAGTGCCCATCCAAGTAGGCTCAAGGTCATTGGCCACAGACAAAATGACATCAAATCACATTATATCTACAGTAGCTTTGATTGGACTGATCATGTCAGCATCATACTTTCAGAATCTTAGCTAGCAGTCATGAATCAAGTTGACAATCTACTGGCAAATCCTTTTTAATCCTTGTCATATAAAGAGAAATAATGAAGAGAAATGATCAGCCATTGGACATAAACATTACCCAACAAGTTGGAAATCGCAAATTCAACAACGAGTGGTTTGGAAGGAATCAGTGTCTAACTGCAAGCATTGCAAATCAATTATTAGCTTGCTGTTCAGTGGAGGGGCTGTGTGGTACCAAGTCTAAGATTAAGGGTCTCTTTTCCTAGTTTAAAATTATAAACGTTCAACATTGGCCATGCTGTCAATGAAGCACGTACAAAACAACTGTTAACTCGGAGCTGCAAAATCTGGCTTTAGTGAGTTCAAGACAACTGGGAACTTGGGAAAAACGAACTACGACTGGGAAAATTTATGTTGAACTTTCATCCAACTCGGAATTGTAAATCCGGAACTCAGGCCTCTTTCTAGAGCTACGACCTGAAGATCACTGACGTCATCATGATTCAACCTTTTTTATTTTCGAGTTCCTAGTTGTCTTAAAAGCACCATGAATCCAGAGAATGGCAGACTTTGATGACAAAGTTTGATGACAAAATTTGCCCACCTTCCTGTTCAAGTGAGCACAGCACAACAAAGTGAGTCCAAAAATATATTGTATGCTGCTGCATATATGATGTTATATGCCAGGGAGATATGTATACTGTAGCTAAGAAAGTAATACTAAGTGTATGTTGTTTAGTAAGCTGTTAGTAGCCCATGTGCCTCACTCTAATAATTGGTCTATTTTCACCTCTTAATTTCGCCTACAGTTTTGACTTGGTGGTGTACATGTACCCTATTACCTGTTTTTGAGAAATGTAATCATTGAATATTGTAAGAGCTTTCATTGTCTGCTTATATGCCCTCTATATTTATCCTACGGTTCGACTTGGTGTAAATGGAGAACACTGTAAGAACGGCACATGTTCTGAATTCTGTCGCTGTACATTTCAAAAGTGCTGAACAAATCGTTATATTGACTACATCCGTCCTAGCTCGCACATTAATGCCTCTTATCCGCTTGTCGTCCCCTTATGCCATAGTTTGTACATCTCAATTGTCAATAGAAACCACATTTGTTTAAGCAAGTCAGCCATATCAGCTATGTTTTTTTAAAAGGCAGTAAATGAGGCTAAATGAATTGCTTCGCTGCCAGACAAGGCTCCGCTTCTAGCCAGGTGTAGCAATGGTAAGGTTGTTGGGACTCTGTTGGGACTCTGCTGTTGGGACAGCTTTATGTAGGCCCTAACAGTTTGTGGGCACCGTGTGTCACCTTTTTACAGCGATTAATGTATTGTTTAGTGTTGTGTTGTGTAGTGTAGTGGCTTTGCTTGCATCCCACTTTTTTTTTTTTGCCCCACCAAGATTTACATGCTAAAATCGCCACTGGTCACCATAGTAACCTAACCTATGTGTTTGCACTTCGACTCACGTTGGTTGAGTGCCCTCCACTTCTTTTCAATTATCAATATTTATTTACAGACACTGTAGTAAACTACAGTCTGATCATATTCAACTTAACAGCTACGTAATTCTCCCCCCATTTAGGCAGCCTACCAGTGGTGTAAAGTCCTTAAGTAAAAATATTTGTAAGTACTACTTAAGTATTTTGTGGGGGTATCTGTACTTTACTATTTATATTTTTGACAACTTTCACTTTTACTTCACTATATTCCTAAAAAAGAACATCCCTGGTCATCCCTACTGTCTCTGATCTGGGTCACTAAACACAAAATGTGCCTTTGGCTATCTGTAAATGAATAAATAAAATAAAATGGTTTGCTTAATATAAGGATTTTGAAATAATTTATACTTTTAGATTTACTTTTACTCAAGTAGTATTTTATTGGGTCACATTTACTTGAGTCATTTTCTGTTAGGTATCTTTACTTTTACACAAGTATGACAATGGGTACCTTTTCCACCACTGCAGCCAACTCTATTTCAGTAAGACCACACATACTAGGCACACTTGAACTCTCACGCCCAACTAGGAGGTAGGCTCCTGAAGTTGAAGCAGCAAATTCGTAGAATGTGAATAATGCGAAAATTATGTGATTTTAATACAATAGGTAGGCTAACGCATACAAAACAGAAAGATGACCGTTTCCAAATAATCTGTAGGACAACAAAAATATTTGAATCCCAAAGTTGTCTGTCTGACCGCTCGCTACCGCCCGCAGCATGAAAACTGTCGACCGCACCGCAATGATCTCTGTGGGAACCGGCAGGTAGCGCAGGCATCTGGCGGGAATGCAGCCCTCTAGTGCAGTCAATACACAACACTATGCTCATCATGTCTTAGCAGGATCAGATGGTGACAGCGGTCCCAGCAGGGTCAGACAGGGAGCTCAGGTGAATTTTGCAGTACAGAGCCTTCCAAAAGTATTCATCCCCCTTGGCGTTTTTCCTATTTTGTTGCATTACAACCTGTAATTGAAAATACATTTTTATTTGGATTTCATGTAATGGACATACACAAAATAGTCCAAATTGGTGAAGGGAAATGAAAAAAATAACTTGTTTCAAAAAATTATACAAAATAAATAACGGAAAAGTGGTGCGTGCACATGTAGTCACCCCCTTTGCTATGAAGCCCCTGAATAAGATCTGGTGCAACCAATTACCTTCAGAAGTCACATAATTAGTTAAATAAAGTCCACCTGTTTGCAATCTAAGTGTCACATGATCTGTCACATTATCTAAGTATATACAGTGGGGAAAAAAAGTATTTAGTCAGCCACCAATTGTGCAAGTTCTCCCACTTGAAAAGATGAGAGAGGCCTGTAATTTTCATCATAGGTACACGTCAACTATGACAGACAAATTGAGGAAAAAAAATCCAGAAAACCACATTGTAGGATTTTTTATGAATTTATTTGCAAATTATGGTGGAAAATAAGTATTTGGTCACCTACAAACAAGCAAGATTTCTGGCTCTCACAGACCTGTAACTTCTTCTTTAAGAGGCTCCTCTGTCCTCCACTCATTACCTGTATTAATGGCACCTGTTTGAACTTGTTATCAGTATAAAAGACACCTGTCCACAACCTCAAACAGTCACACTCCAAACTCCACTATGGCCAAGACCAAAGAGCTGTCAAAGGACACCAGAAACAAAATTGTAGACCTGCACCAGGCTGGGAAGACTGAATCTGCAATAGGTAAGCAGCTTGGTTTGAAGAAATCAACTGTGGGAGCAATTATTAGGAAATGGAAGACATACAAGACCACTGATAATCTCCCTCGATCTGGGGCTAAAACGCAAGATCACACCCCGTGGGGTCAAAATGATCACAAGAACGGTGAGCAAAAATCCCAGAACCACACGGGGGGACCTAGTAAATGACCTGCAGAGAGCTGGGACCAAAGTAACAAAGCCTACCATCAGTAACACACTACGCCGCCAAGGATTCAAATCCTGCAGTGCCAGACGTGTCCCCCTGCTTAAGCCAGTACATGTCCAGGCCCGTCTGAAGTTTGCTAGAGTGCATTTGGATGATCCAGAAGAGGATTGGGAGAATGTCATATGGTCAGAGGAAACCAAAATAGAACTTTTTGGTAAAAACTCAACTCGTTGTGTTTGGAGGACAAAGAATGTTGAGTTGCATCCAAAGAACACCATACCTACTGTGAAGCATGGGGGTGGAAACATCATGCTTTGGGGCTGTTTTTCTGCAAAGGGACCAGGACGACTGATCCGTGTAAAGGAAAGAATGAATGGGGCCATGTATCGTGAGATTTTGAGTGAAAACCTCCTTCCATCAGCAAGGGCATTGAAGATGAAACGTGGCTGGGTCTTTCAGCATGACAATGATCCCAAACACACCGCCCGGGCAACGAAGGAGTGGCTACGTAAGAAGCATTTCAAGGTCCTGGAGTGGCCTAGCCAGTCTCCAGATCTCAACCCCATAGAAAATCTTTGGAGGGGAGTTGAAAGTCTGTGTTGCCCAGCGACAGCCCCAAAACATCACTGCTCTAGAGGAGATCTGCATGGAGGAATGGGCCAAAATACCAGCAACAGTGTGTGAAAACCTTGTGAAGACTTACAGAAAACGTTTGACCTGTGTCATTGCCAACAAAGGGTATATAACAAAGTATTGAGAAACTTTTGTTATTGACCAAATACTTATTTTCCACCATAATTTGCAAATAATTTCATTAAAAATCCTACAATGTGATTTTCTGGATTTTTTTTCTCCTCATTTTGTCTGTCATAGTTGACGTGTACCTATGATGAAAATTACAGGCCTCTCTCATCTTTTTAAGTGGGAGAACTTGCACAATTGGTGGCTGACTAAATAATTTTTTTCCCCACTGTATACACCTGCTCTGAAATGCCCCAGAGTCTGCAACACCACTAAGCAAGGGGCACCACCAAGCAAGCAGCACCATGAAGACCAAGGAGCTCTCCAAACAGGTCAGGGACAAAGTTGTGGAGAAGTACAGATCAGGGTTGGGTTATAAAAAAAATGTCAGAAACGTTGAACATCCCACGGAGCACCATTAAATCGATTATTAAAACATTGAAAGAATATGGCACCACAACAAACCTGCCTAGAGAGGGCCGCCCACCAAAACTCACGTACCAGGCAAGGGGGGCATTAATCAGAGAGGCAACATAGAGACCAAAGATAACCCTTAAGGAGTTGCAAAACTCCACAGTGGAGATTGGAGTATCTGTCCATAGGACCACTTTCAGCCGTACACTCCACAGAGCTGGGCTTTACGGAAAAGTGGCCAGAAAAAACCCATTGCTTAAAGAAAAAAATAAGCAAACATGTTTGGTGTTCTCCAAAAGGCATGTGGGAGACTCACCAAACATATGGAAGAAGGTACTCTGGTCAGATGAGACTAAAATTGAGCTTTTTGGCCATCAAGGAAAACGCTATGTCTGGCGCAAACCCAACACCTCTCATCACCCCAAGAACACCATCCCCACAGTGAAGCATGGTGGAGGCAGCATCATGCTGTGGGGATGTTTTTCATCAGCAGGGACTGGGAAACTGGTCAGAATTGAAGGAATGATGGATGGTGCTAAATACAGGGAAATTCTTAAGGAATACCTGTTTCAGTCTTCCAGAGATTTGAGAATGGGACAGAGGTTCACCTTCCAGCAGGACAATGACCCTGAGCATACTGCTAAAGCAACACTCAAATAGTTTAAGGGGAAACATTTAGATGTCTTGGAATGGCCTAGTCAAAGCCCAGAACTCAATCCAATTGAGAATCTGTGGTATGACTTAAAGATTGCTGTACACCAGCGGAACCCATCCAACTTGAAGGAGCTGGAGCAGTTTTATATACTGTATACTATATGGGGGATTGGAAATTCTGCAGACAATTACATTAATGGAAGCTACAATCTATCCACAATATTAAAGCTGTTCTTCCACAGTGTGTTCAGTATGGAGTAATGGAGTTGTAACTGTCTGGCCTCTACTGAGCTGTTCCTCACAGTGTGTTCAGTATGGAGTAATGGAGTTGTATCTGTCTGGCCTGTACTGAGCTGTTCCTCCACAGTGTGTTCAGTATGGAGTAATGGAGTTGTAACTGTCTGGCCTGTACTGAGCTGTTCCTCACAGTGTGTTCAGTATGGAGTAATGGAGTTGTATCTGTCTGGCCTGTACTGAGCTGTTCCTCACAGTGTGTTCAGTATGGAGTAATGGAGTTGTAACTGTCTGGCCTGTACTGAGCTGTTCCTCCACAGTGTGTTCAGTATGGAGTAATGGAGTTGTAACTGTCTGGCCTGTACTGAGCTGTTCCTCACAGTGTGTTCAGTATGGAGTAATGGAGTTGTAACTGTCTGGCCTCTACTGAGCTGTTCCTCACAGTGTGTTCAGTATGGAGTAATGGAGTTGTAACTGTCTGGCCTGTACTGAGCTGTTCCTCACAGTGTGTTCAGTATGGAGTAATGGAGTTGTAACTGTCTGGCCTGTACTGAGCTGTTCCTCACAGTGTGTTCAGTATGGAGTAATGGAGTTGTAACTGTCTGGCCTGTACTGAGCTGTTCCTCACAGTGTGTTCAGTATGGAGTAATGGAGTTGTAACTGTCTGGCCTGTACTGAGCTGTTCCTCACAGTGTGTTCAGTATGGAGTAATGGAGTTGTAACTGTCTGGCCTGTACTGAGCTGTTCCTCACAGTGTGTTCAGTATGGAGTAATGGAGTTGTAACTGTCTGGCCTGTACTGAGCTGTTCCTCACAGTGTGTTCAGTATGGAGTAATGGAGTTGTGTATGTCCTCCTCTGAAGGAGCACTAAACTGCACAGTGCACACACTGCATGGCTTCTGGAGTCAGACTGGTTCCATGCTGAGAGGTGATAAGCTATTTAACATGTTCATATACAGTTGCTATAACAACACCACCAATCTGCTGTTTACTATGTTCATATACAGTTACTATTACAACACCACCAATCTGCTGTTTACTATGTTCATATACAGTTGCTATTACAACACACACCAAAGTCAGCTGTTTAACGTGTTTTTTTACCATTGCTATTACAACACACCAAAGTCAGCCATTGGTTGTGTTTACTGTTTATGCAGAAAACCCTTGATTTGGAATCCAGTAGAAATTGAACATCTTTAAGACTATTTCTACAACCATTTCACAAAATTCTGAAATTCACAATATTACCCAAGTTTCGACCGCTCTTGAGAGCTGTTTGGACCCCTTCATTCTATGGGTGGAAAAGTGTGTGTGTGTAGTGGTCTCAGTGGAAACTCTCTGTCATTCACATGGTGAGTTGAGCCCATAATTCAAGTAGAATAATGGTCTTACTAGAGCAGACTGAGTCTTGTCACTGAAACTCATGATCACCTAAACTAATTTCAGGTCAATTGGAGGGACATTCTGTTCCAGAGAAAGTATAATCTACGTGTTTCATGATTCTAGCTGACTGGCCATTAGGAGGAAGGTGTTGAGTTGGCCAGCAGTTCCAGAACAGCAGAAAACATTTAAAAAGCTGGAAGCTCTGCACATATTCCTCTCCTCTGGATGCGCTGAGCTACTCTGAACCAAAACAGGATCCAAAGCATCAAGAAGAGCCAAGACAAATAGAGGATGGGAGGACTGGGAGTAAAACAACAGGATACCTGGACCTGAGACCTACCAGCTACCTACTGGGACAAACCTGGACCTGAGACCTACCAGCTACCTACTGGGACAAACCTGGACCTGAGACCTACCAGCTACCTACTGGGACAAACCTGGACCTGAGACCTACCAGCTACCTACTGGGACAAACCTGGACCTGAGACTTACCAGCTACCTACTGGGACAAATCTGGACCTGAGACCTACCAGCTACCTACTGGGACAAACCTGGACCTCCTCTCCTCTCCTCTCCTCTCCTCTCCTCTCCTCTCCTCTCCTCTCCTCTCCTCTCCTCTCCTCTCCTCTCCTCTCCTCTCCTCTCATTTACATTTACATCATTTAGCTCCTATCCAGAGTGACTTACAAATTGGTGCATTCACCTTATGATAGCCAGTGGGACAACCACTTTACAATATACAGTGAGGGAAAAAAGTATTTGATCCCCTGCTGATTTTGTACGTTTGCCCACTGACAAAGAAATGATCAGTCTATAATTTTAATGGTAGGTTTATTTGAACAGTGAGAGACAGAATAACAACAACAAAAATCCAGAAAAACGCATGTAAAAATTTTTATAAATTGATTTGCATTTTAATGAGGGAAATAAGTATTTGACCCCCTCTCAATCAGAAAGATTTCTGGCTCCCAGGTGTCTTTTATACAGGTAACGAGCTGAGATTAGGAGCACACACTTAAAGGGAGTGCTCCTAATCTCAGTTTGTTACCTGTATAAAAGACACCTGTCCACAGAAGCAATCAATCAATCAGATTCCAAACTCTCCACCATGGCCAAGACCAAAGAGCTCTCCAAGGATGACAGGGACAAGATTGTAGACCTACACAAGGCTGGAATGGGCTACAAGACCATCGCCAAGCAGCTTGGTGAGAAGGTGACAACAGTTGGTGCGATTATTCGCAAATGGAAGAAACACAAAAGGACTGTCAATCTCCCTTGGCCTGGGGCTCCATGCAAGATCTCACCTCATGGAGTTGCAATGATCATGAGAACGGTGAGGAATCAGCCCAGAACTACACGGGAGGATCTTGTCAATGATCTCAAGGCAGCTGGGACCATAGTCACCAAGAAAACAATTGGTAACACACTACGCCGTGAAGGACTGAAATCCTGCAGCACCCGCAAGGTCCCCCTGCTCAAGAAAGCACATATACAGGCCTGTCTGAAGTTTGCCAATGAACATCTGAATGATTCAGAGGAGAACTGGGTGAAAGTGTTGTGGTCAGATGAGACCAAAATCGAGCTCTTTGGCATCAACTCAACTTGCCGTGTTTGGAGGAGGAGGAATGCTGCCTATGACCCCAAGAACACCATCCCCACCGTCAAACATGGAGGTGGAAACATAATGCTTTGGGGGTGTTTTTCCTGCTAAGGGGACAGGACAACTTCACCGCATCAAAGGGACGATGGACGGGGCCATGTACCGTCAAATCTTGGGTGAGAACCTCCTTCCCTCAGCCAGGGCATTGAAAATGGGTTGTGGATGGGTATTCCAGCATGACAATGACCCAAAACACACGACCAAGGCAACAAAGGAGTGGCTCAAGAAGAAGCACATTAAGGTCCTGGAGTGGCCTAGCCAGTCTCCAGACCTTAATCCCATAGAAAATCTGTGGAGGGAGCTGAAGGTTTGAGGTGCCAAACGTCAGCCTCGAAACCTTAATGACTTGGAGAAGATCTGCAAAGAGAAGTGGGACAAAATCCCTCCTGAGATGTGTGCCAACCTGGTGGCCAACTACAAGAAATGTCTGACCTCTGTGATTGCCAACAAGGGTTTTGCCACCAAGTACTAAGTCATGTTTTGCAGAGGGGTCAAATACTTATTTCCCTCATTCAAATGCAAATCAATTTATAACCTTTTTGACATGCGTTTTTCTGGATGTTTTTGTTGTTATTCTGTCTCTCACTGTTCAAATAAACCTACCATTAAAATTATAGACTGATCATGTCTTTGTCAGTGGGAAAACCTACAAAATCAGCAGGGGATCAAATACTTTTTTCGCTCACTGTATATATATTTCCTCTCCTCTCCTCTCCTCTCTGTCCTGTAGACTCTTAAACTGACTGGAAGACAGGGGGAGAACCGCCTCTCACACATTGATTAGTTGAAAGGACAGGGGAAGAATATTTTCTGTGAGGACAGAGGGAGAACCGTTTCCTGGCAGCTAGGAAGATGAGGAGGTTCTAGTCCATGAGATGGTTTCGTTTTCCCTGGTTAAGGAGAGAGACCGCACAGACTGAGACCAGCCCACTCAAACCAAAGGTACAGGAACTGTCTGTCTGTCTGTATGTCTGTCTGTCTGACAACCTGTATGCTGTTAGTTATATACTCACTGTACATCATACTGAATAAAGTTTACAGACCCTTCAACGTTGCAAGCATAGAAAAACAATCTAGAAAGCACTTGCAACCTTTAACCCTGTCAATTTGACTGGTAAACACACGGGTACACTCACAATGGCTAGCAGTCCACCCATTATGCCATTCTTGACTTGAATGGGGAGACCTGTTCTATAGATTATATTTATATGGTTGAGAGTAGGCTAAACCTAAAGACAATAACCACTATAGACTGAACTTGATAAGTTGTTTTGGTCTCAGGGAAACCTAATTGTGTATTGTCCGTCCTGTATTCCTCTCTGAAGACAGACACAGATAGAGAGTTGTCAGGAGTCCTTCAGGGGAGTGAGGACAGCAGCACAGAAGAACAGGCTCCAGAACCAGGACCTAATGATGGACCAGAGAACCAGGGTAGAACCAGGGAGGTAGAACCCAGAGCCCATAGCAGGCCCTTCTCCCTGAGCGACTGCCTTCTCAAGTACCTCCTGTTCTTCAGCAACCTCCTCTTCACGGTGCTAGGCCTGTTGGTCCTGGCCCTGGGTCTGTGGGGGCTCATCGACAAGGAATCCTTCGCTCAGGAGAAAATAGGACAGATCAGCACCGACCCCATGCTGGTGTTTGTGATGCTGGGCTTGGTGCTGTCCACCCTCTGCCTGTCAGGCTGTGTGGGGGCTCTGAGAGAGAACTGCTGCCTGCTCCAGGTCTTCTCAGCCACGGTGCTGGTCCTAGTAGTAGCCTAGGTCCTAGCGGCCATCTTGGCCTACAGCCTGCAGGGACAGATAGAGGGATACCTGAGGTCAGGTATGCTGGCTGCCATGGTGCGTTACCAGGATGACCTGGACCTGAGGTTCATCACAGATGAGATCCAGATAGGACTGCAGTGCTGCGGGGCCAACAACTACAGAGACTGGCAGGTCAACATGTGAGTGAGATGTGACTGACCAGACCACTGACATGATGACTTGTGATGACATGGTTCATTGACTGACACACAGCCTTGTGAACTGATGTCTGTCAATGGGGGTTGTTAGGGTTTCATCATTTTGATAATTTTGATAGTTTGATAGTTTTGATAGTTTTAAAAGATAATTTATCTCAGAGAATAACCTGTATGAATAAAGATGAAATAAAATATACATCTGTAAAAGATGTTACACAACTAGGGTTATTGCTTTTATGTCACATAACATTATCCAAGCAGCCAATTTGATTGGTTGCAGTCCTTGACTTCTCCCCTCCCATGTCCTCTCCCTCCCAGGTACTATAATGGGGGGGTTGTGTCATCTATGAAGCTCTGGGCCTGGTTAGATATGCCAGCCCATAAATCAGGAGCACCTGTACACTAGGAGTCTCCTCCAGAAACCATCAAACTATCAGAGGCTGAAAGATTGGACTCAGTCCCAACAGATTGCTCATCTGAATGACAGAGATATAGAGAGTAAGAGAGTGTATGAAGGTAATTATTATGATGCTGTATGTGAAGTCTATGAACTTCCTCCTGGCCTGTTGGAGGACTGATAGTGATCAGTTACAGTAGTACATTTGAATAGACACTTCCTTCATATGACCTACAGGGGGCAGCAGTGCTAACCTAACAGCTTGTAATGACTGTAGCTGGCCTCCACAGGAGCTGGTCAGAGGTATTCTGTTGTTCTGCTTTAATAATCAGTCAGTCAACAACACAGTATTTACATATCAACTTTATCTCCACAGTAGTTACACATTGTTAACACTGTCAATCCCAAAACACAAATCTAGGGCTGCAGTGCATTCATGTATTTCATGTATTCAGAAGCATCTGCTAATGGTGTTTTTATCAGATCCAGGTACAGTATTGTAATGGAATGACTCCTGTTAGGAGTCTATGGGCTACATTAGTCCTGTAGTCTCTTCCCCATTATCATCCTCTATGCTGCAGTGCTGTAGTCCACCTCTGAGATCCAGTCATCCATCACCTCAGATTTGACACTGCCAGGCCCCAAGGCCAGGTTTGTCTCAGTAGTCAGTTGATAGGTCTCAGGTCCAGGTATGTCCCAGTAGGTAGATGGTAGGTCTCAGGTCCAGGTTTGTCCCAGTAGGTAGCTGGTAGGTCTCAGGTCCAGGTCTCCTGTAGTTTTACTCCCAGTCCTCCCATCCTCTATTTGTCTTGGCTCTTCTTGTTGCTTTGGTTCCTGTTTTGGTTCAGAGTATCTCAGCTCAGGTGAGGTAGATATCCAGAGGAGAGGAATATGTGCAGATCTTCCATCTTTTTAAATGTTTTCTGCTGTTCTGGGACTGCTGGCCAACTCAACACCTTCCTCCTCATGGCCAGTCAGCTAGAGTCATGAAAGACATCAATTATACTCTCTCTGGAACAGATTGTCCCTCAAATTGACCTTAAATGAGTTGAGGTGAACATGAGTTACACTGACCAGACTCAGTCTGCTCTAATATGACCATTATTCTATTGGAATGATGGGCTCAACTCACCATGTGAATGACAGAGAGTTTCCACTGAGACCACAACACTCAAAAACTTTTCCACACATATAATGAAGGGGTCCAAACAGCTCTCAAGAGCGGTCGAAACTTGGGTAATATTGTGAATTTCTGAGTTTTGTGAAATGGTTGCAGAAATAGAATTACAGATGTTTGATTTCTACTGGATTCCAAATCACAGGATATTCTGCATAAACAGTAAACACAAGCAATGGCTGACTTTGGTGTGTTGTTATAGCCACTGTATATGAACATGTTAAGCAGCTGTCTTTGGTGTGTGTTGTTATAGCAACTGTATATAAACATGTTAAACAGCTTTTCTTCAGCATGAAACGCGTCTGACTCCAGAAGCCGTGCAGCACAGTGCTCCATCAGATGAATACATTAACAACTGCATTACTCCATACAGAACACACTGTGTTGGGGCAGCTCAGTACAGGCCAGACTGTGTAATGGATTTCTGTTAGCAGCTCCCACAGGTCCCCATACTCTATCCAACACTTCAACAGGGATTGCGGTATTTCAGAACATCAATACCTGAACCATTTAATCAGTCTAGTCTTCAGATGCTTCAGATGTGAACAAATTAGATTGCCTGATTTGACAGTAAACAAAACGTTCAATTATTTACACACTCTACAATCTACTGGACTATTCTTTATAATGGACCTTTGGGAAGAACGGAAAGATTATTTCTACAGCAAAGTACATGGACTCTGCTCCCTCCCCAACACACACGCACGCACGCACACACACACACACACACACACACACACACACACACACACACACACACACACACACACACACACACACACACACACACACACACACACACACACACACACACACATACACACACACACGCACACATACACACGCACACACACACACGCACACACATACACACACACATACACACATACACAAACACACACGCACACACACACATACACATGCACACAAACATACACACAAACACACACACACACACACACACACACAGGACTGTACATGATCTGACCTGCTCTGTCTCTCCAGAGGAGGATGTCTCTTCCTGTCTCTTCATGTGTAGTACTGTCTCTTCCTGTCTCTTCCTGTGTAGTACTGTCTCTTCCTGTGTAGTACTGTCTCTTCCTGTGTAGTACTGTCTCTTCCTGTGTAGTACTGTCTCTTCCTGTGTAATACTGTCTCTTCCTGTGTAGTACTGTTTCTTCCAGTGTAGTACTGTTTCTTCCTGTGTAGTACTGTCTCTTCCTGTCTCTTCCAGTGTAATATTGTCTCTTCATGTGTAGTACTGTCTCTTACTGTGTAGTACTGTCTCTTCCTGTCTCTTCCTGTGTAATACTGTCTCTTCCTGTGTAGTACTGTCTCTTCCTGTGTAGTACTGTCTCTTCCTGTCTCTTCCTGTGTAGTACTTGCTCTTCCTGTGTAGTCCTGTCTCATCCTGTGTAGTACTGTCTCTTCCTGTGTAGTTATGTCTCTTCCTGTCTCTTCCTGTGTAGTACTGTCTCTTCCTGTGTAGTACTGTTTCTTCCTGTGTAGTACTGTCTCTTCCTGTGTAGTACTGTCTCTTCCTGTCTATTCCTGTGTAGTACTTGCTCTTCCTGTGTAGTACTGTCTCCTCCTGTGTAGTACTGTCTCTTCCTGTGTAGTACTGTCTCTTCCTGTGTAGTACTGTCTCTTCCTGTGTAGTACTGTCTCTTCCTGTGTAGTACTGTCTCCTCCTGTGTAGTACTGTCTCTTCCTGTGTAGTACTGTCTCTTCCTGTGTATTACTGTCTCTTCCTGTGTAGTACTGTCTCTTCCTGTGTAGTACTGTTTCTTCCAGTGTAGTACTGTTTCTTCCTGTGTAGTACTGTCTCTTCCTGTCTCTTCCTGTGTAGTATTGTCTCTTCATGTGTAGTACTGTCTCTTACTGTGTAGTACTGTCTCTTCCTGTGTAGTACTGTCTCTTCCTGTGTAGTACTGCATCTTCGTGTCTCTTCCTGTTCAGCATTGTCTCTTCCTGTGTAGTCCTGTCTCTTCCTGTGTAGTACTGTCTCTTCCTGTGTAGTACTGTCTCTTCCTGTCTCTTCCTGTGTAGTACTGTCTCTTCCTGTGTAGTACTGTCTCTTCCTGTGTAGTACTGTCTCTCCTGTGTAGTACTGTCTTTTCCTGTGTATTCCCGTGTAGTTCTGGCTCTTCCTGTGTAGTCCTGTCTCTTCCTGTGTAGTAATGTCTCTTCCTGTGTAGTACTGTTTCTTCCTGTGCAGTACTGTTTCTTCCTGTGTAGAACTGTCTCTTCCTGTCTCTTCCCGTGTTGTATTGTCTCTTCATGTGTAGTAATGTCTCTTCCTGTGTAGTGCTGTCTCTTCCTGTGTAGTACTGTCTCTTCCTGTCTTTTCTTGTGTAGTACTGTCTCTTCTCGTGAAGTATTTTCACTTCCTGTGCAGTACTGTTTCTTCCTGTGTAGTACTGTCTCTTCCTGTGTAGTACTGTCTCTTCCTGTGTAGTACTGTCTCTTCCTGTGTAGTCCTGTCTCTTCCTGTGTAGTACTGTCTCTTCCTGTGTAGTACTGTCTCTTCCTGTCTTTTCTTGTGTAGTACTGTCTCTTCTCGTGAAGAATTTTCACTTCCTGTGCAGTACTGTTTCTTCCTGTGTAGTACTGTCTCTTCCTGTGTAGTACTGTCTCTTCCTGTGTAGTACTGTCTCTTCCTGTGTAGTACTGTTTCTTCCTATGTAGTACTGTTTCTTCCTGTGTAGTACTGTTTCTTCCTGTGTAGTACTGTCTCTTCCTGTCTCTTCCTGTGTAGTAATGTCTCTTCATGTGTAGTACTGTCTCTTCCTGAGTAGTACTGTCTCTTCCTATCTCTTCCTGTGTAGTACTGTCTCTTCCTTTATAGTACTGTTTCTTCCTGTTTAGTACTGTCTCTTCCTGTGTAGTACTGTCTCTTCCTGTGTAGTACTGTCTCTACATGTGTAGTACTGTATCTTCCTGTGTAGTACTGTCTCTTCCTGTGTAGTACTGTTTCTTCCTGTGTAGTACTGTTTCTTCCTATGTAGTACTGTCTCTTCCTGTCTCTTCCTGTGTAGTACTGTCTCTTCCTGAGTAGTACTGTCTCTTCCTGTCTTTTCTTGTGTAGTACTGTCTCTTCTTGTGTAGTATTTTCTCTTCCTGTGTAGGACTGTTTCTTCCTATGTAGTACTGTCTCTTCCTGTGTAGTACTGTCTCTTCCTGTGTAGTACTGTCTCTTCCTGTGTAGTACTATCTCTTCCTTTGTATTACTATCTCTTCCTGCGTATTACTCTCTCTTCCTGTGTAGTACTGTCTCTTCCTGTGTAGTACTGTCTCTTCCTGTGTAGTACTATCTCTTCCTTTGTAGTACTATCTCTTCCTGCGTATTACTTTCTCTTCCTGTGTAGTACTGTCTCTTTCTGTGCAGTACTGTCTCTTTCTGTGCAGTACTGTGTCTTCCTGTGTAGTACTTTCTCTTCCTGTTTAGTACGGTCTCTTAATTTGTAGTACTGTCTATTCCTGTGTAGTACTGTCTCTTCCTGTCTCTTCCTGTGTAGTAATGTCTCTTCATGTGTAGTACTGTCTCTTCCTGAGTAGTACTGTCTCTTCCTGTCTCTTCCTGTGTAGTACTGTCTCTTCCTGTGTAGTACTGTTTCTTCCTGTGTAATACTGTCTCTTCCTGTGTAGTACTGTCTCTTCCTGTGTAGTCAGGGACGGCTTGTTCAATAGGGCGATATGGGCGACGCACTGCCAAACGGGAAAAGGAAGGGATTTTTTTTCTAATCAATTATATCACGGCAACAGCAGTTATCAGTGTTCACGTCTGATCTGCCAGCCACTAAATGTCAAATCAGGCTAAAGTCGTGCTTCAAATGGCCCCGCCCGTTTTTTGGGCGATTTCAGTCAGGTTGAAAATCGCCCAGAAGTCTCTCATAGCCTGTCATGTAAAATCTATTTTTTTCACATTTCAAAGCTTTCAATACATTCTCTATGGGTGTCTGTGGGCATGCACTTACGCGCTTTCGTCATACGTGACGTAACGTTGAACGTAACTAAGACAATGGCGGCTAGCAGCGTCTATGTTGCGACCTGCAGTGTGGCGTTATTTTATGTTTTTAATTTGTAGACTTAGTTTACAAACATTCTGCAAACATTCTGCTTTGGACTGATCTTCGGTTTTGGACTGATCTTGTTGATCGTGTACATACCCGCTACGAACGGACTAAATAATGAAAACGCTGCTGGCAGCGGAATCCCAATACAGCTGGGAGACTTGGCTGGATGACAGAGTCCCGGACAGAGAGGTGGAGCCGGCCGGCTTCACCCTGGTCAGAGCGGACCGCGATCCTGGTAAGAGAGCGACTCTGTACCCCGACATTGAACTGCTTTCTGTGTCATTGAACCTTACTATTGTTGATAAAACAAGTTTACTGGAGAACGGAGACCAAGTAGAGACTTTTGGACAAGGTGGATAATTGTATAATATAAGGCAGTTTATTCAGAGGTAAAGATATCTGGAATCGCGTGCACGTACTCGTTCGTCAAACTCGTAGGGGAGTTTATCAGAAGAGCCCCTAAACATTGTGTGCTGACATTTTATACAATAAAATGAAGTAGGTTGAATCTAGTAGTTCTGATCTTCTGATTGGTCCTGATGAGTTGGGCGAGGTCACCTCCAGGCTAGTGTCACTGTTGCATTGGCTCTGAGTCGGGTTCTCTGTCTTCAGATGTTCAGCCTAAGAGAAGAGGATTTGTGTGTGTGTGTGTGTGTGTTTGTTATCAGTGTGTGTGTGTGTGTGTGTGTGTGTGTGTGTTTGTTATCAGTGATGATGTGTGTGTGTGTGTGTGTGTGTTTATCAGTGATGATGTGTGTGTGTGTGTGTGTGTGTGTGTGTGTGTGGGTGTGTGTGTGTGTGTGTCCTCAGGGCAAGAACTCGTGAGTTGGAAGAACTGAGAGACCTGTGGCGTGGGTGTTATCCTTAGCCACCTGCTGACAAGGCTGACAAGATAGGACTCTTGTTCATTGTATTGAATACAAAGGCCCAACACAAAATGGGTCATGCACAAGATTTTAGTCAGACCAAGCTATAACATTATATATTTACTACGACAGTACATTCAACCAAAAGCTAATATAACAAAGGCATCAGAGATTATTTATAATCTGTCACAGAAACTGGAATCCATCTCCCCAGATCAGTCAATAAATGCTTCTGGTATTGACTTATATGCTGCCCCTGTCTTCATGTTGTTGCTGGACATATCTTTTTTAAAATGTGCGTAGGTCACCTAAATCATCAGAAAAATTGCCCCTCCTGAGAATTTTTTCAGGAGCCACCACTGTGTGTAGTACTGTCTCTTCATGTGTAGTACTGTATCTTCCTGTGTAGTACTGTCTCTTCCTGTGTAGTACTGTTTCTTCCTGTGTAGTACTGTTTCTTCCTATGTAGTACTGTCTCTTCCTGTCTCTTCCTGTGTAGTACTGTCTCTTCCTGAGTAGTACTGTCTCTTCCTGTCTTTTCTTGTGTAGTACTGTCTCTTCTTGTGTAGTATTTTCTCTTCCTGTGTAGTACTGTTTCTTCCTATGTAGTACTGTCTCTTCCTGTGTAGTACTGTCTCTTCCTGTGTAGTACTATCTCTTCCTTTGTAGTACTATCTCTTCCTGCGTATTACTCTCTCTTCCTGTGTAGTACTGTCTCTTTCTGTGCAGTACTGTCTCTTTCTGTGCAGTACTGTGTCTTCCTGTGTAGTACTTTCTCTTCCTGTTTAGTACGGTCTCTTAATTTGTAGTACTGTCTATTCCTGTGTGTGTAGGATGAGTTCAGGGTCATGGAAAATAAGTCACAGGTGTCCATTTCTCTCTGTCTGAACGCAATCTTGTTTTTCCCTTCTTTGGGCCCTGGACAAACATAGTCCACTATGGGAATAGGGTGCCATCCAAGGAGGAGAGGCCAGGGTCTCTGCTGCTGTGTGTCTTCTCGTATGCTGCCTGGGCCCCCAGAGTTAGAACACAGAGGCTGCCTGGGCCCCCAGAGTTAGAACACAGAGGATATTATTTTCCAGTAGAGGACTGAGACCCAGCTTTATAAGTCTGTTATAGCCATCAGCTAGACTGTGATGTCTTGCCATCACCAACAAACAGGAGCATGATGAGAGACAGAGAGAGACGGGGAGAAGGCAAAATAAAAAATATGAGAGAGAGAGAGAGATGGTGTGATATCCCTCTTCTTCTTGGCACCTTGTTCCTGTGCTGTCATTCTTTCCCCAGTCAGGACTGTGCTTCGTTGGTCTGGGCTGTAGTGAGCTGCTTGATGAAGCTGCTGGAGCTGGCCCTGCACCCAGGATTACAGTTTTACTGCTCAGGATCAAGCTGGCCGGGGTTGGAAGAACCACCAGCTCAGGCCAGGGTAAAGCTTGGGGTTGTAGTGCAGGATGGTGGGACTGAGGCTGCTGATGGGGAATTGGGCATGTTGCATGGTAATGTGGTTGTAACTGGTACTGTGTTCATTTACTAGAACTGGAGTTGAGACAGGGTCTGGAAGACATTACTCTCCACCTGAACCTTCACAATAAACCATTCTTCAATCAACCTCTAACACACAACCATCACTATCCTGTCTCTGGACTCACTGAGCCTCACACCTCATTCATATAGATGGTCATAGACGCTTTACAGTCACGTTGTCCTAGCTGTTAAAATGAGTGGGAAAGTACATTATTTGGTTATTTTGAAATAAGCTGCAATGCTTTGTTATAATGATGGTATAAACCCTCTCTCCTTATTAACTCTTCATAAACTCTCCCTATTGTTGAAACAGCAGGTAATATATGTCTGTGACCCACAGCAGGTCTGGACCTGTTTCATCACACACATGGCTCAGTGCCTGTCCTTGACTGGAACACAACACACATCCCTCCCTCCCTAACTCCCTCCCTCCTCTGGGTCCTTGGCCAGCATGTGTTCCCCTACAGTAACACTACTGTGTTGGACATCATACTGGTCTGATCCAGGCCTGTAGTGGACAGAACCCAGTCAACATGTGTATGTTACATCTCAGTGGTTCACAGGGACAGTGGACAGGACCCAGTCAACATGTGTTATCCCGAGTGGCGCAGTGGTCTAAGGCACTGCATCGCAGTGCTAGCTGTGTCACTAGAGATCCTGGTTTGAATCCAGGCTCTGTCGTAGCCAGCCGCGACCGGGAGACCCATGGGGCGGCGCACAATTGGCCCAGCATCGTCCAGGGTAGGAGAGGAATGGCTGGCAGGGATGTTGGTAGAGCATGGCGTTTGCAACGCCAGGGTTGTGGGTTCGATTCCCATGGGGGGCCAGTATGAAAAATATATATAATGTATGCACTCACTAACTGTAAGTCGCTCTGGATAAGAGCGTCTGCTAAATGACTAAAATTTAAAATGTATGGCAAATCTCAGTGGTCCACAGGGCCAGTGGACAGGATCCAGTCATCATGTGTATGGTACATCTCAGTGGTCCACAGGGCCAGTGGACAGGATCCAGTCATCATCTGTATGGTACATCTCAGTGGTCCACAGGGCCAGTGGACAGGATCCAGTCATCATCTGTATGGTACATCTCAGTGGTCCACAGGGCCAGTGGACAGGATCCAGTCATCATCTGTATGGTACATCTCAGTGGGTCTCTTTTACATCTAAACCATGTTAGATTAACAGATGTCTGTATCAGTCTCTTTTCAACATTGCTATGTTCAGGGAATATGTATATTCTCATACAACGGGTGGACCTAGAAACCATGTATTATAAGATATACAATATATTCAATATACCGTAGTCCAGGAGATGGATCTAGAATCCATATACTGTAAGATATACAATATATTAAATATACTTTAGTCCAACGTTTCCCAGACTCTGTCCTGGGGATCCCAAGGAATTTACATTTAGATTTTTGTCCTAGCAATACACAGCTGATTCATATAATCAATTATTTTATTATTTTAATGAGGTTTGGAGTGCCTAGGGCAAAAAAGTGCATCCCTTGGTGTCCCCAGGACCGAGTTAGGGAAACGCTGCTGTAGTCAAAAGGTGGAAGACCCTTAGCTTGTTTGATCAACAGGTATGTGATGTCAGTTAAAGACTAAACCCTTAGCTTGTTTGATCAACAGGTATGTGATGTCAGTTAAAGACTAAACCATTATCTTGTTTGATCAACAGGTATGTGATGTCAGTTAAAGACTAAACCATTATCTTGTTTGATCAACAGGTATGTGATGTCAGTTAAAAACTAAACCCTTAGCTTGTTTGATCAACAGGTATGTGATGTCAGTTAAAGACTAAACCGTTAGCTTTTTTGATCAACGGGTACAGTGGGGAGAACAAGTATCTGATACACTGCCGATTTTGCAGGTTTTCCTACTTACAAAGCATGTAGAGGTCTGTAATTTTTATCATAGGTACACTTCAACTGTGAGAGACGGAATCTAAAACAAAAATCCAGAAAATCACATTGTATGATTTTTAAGTAATTAATTTGCATTTTATTGCATGACATAAGTATTTGATAACCTACCAACCAGTAAGAATTCCGGCTCTCACAGACCTGTTAGTTTTTCTTTAAGAAGCCCACCTGTTCTCCACTCATTACCTGTATTAACTGCACCTGTTTGAACTCGTTACCTGTATAAAAGACACCTGTCCACACACTCAATCAAACAGACTCCAACCTCTCCACAATGGCCAAGACCAGAGAGCTGTGTAAGGACATCAGGGATAAAATTGTAGACCTGCACAAGGCTGGGATGGGCTAAAGTACAATAGGTAAGCAGCTTGGTGAGAAAGCAACAACTGTTGGCGCAATTATTAGAAAATGGAAGAAGTTCAAGATGACGGTCAATCACCCTCGGTCTGGGGCTCCATGCAAGATCTCACCTCGTGGGCCATCAATGATCATGAGGAAGGTGAGGGATCAACCCAGAACTACACGGCAGGACCTGGTCAATGACCTGAAGAGAGCTCGGACCACAGTCTCAAAGAAAACCATTAGTAACACATTACGCCGTCATGGATAAAAATCCTGCAGCGCACGCAAGGTCCCCCTGCTCAAGCCAGCGCATGTCCAGGCCCGTCTGAAGTTTGCCAATGACCATCTGGATGATCCAGAGGAGGAATGGGAGAAGGTCATGTGGTCTGATGAGACAAAAATATAGCTTTTTGGTCTAAACTCCACTCGCCGTGTTTGGAGGAAGAAGAAGGATGAGTACAACCCCAAGAACACCATCCCAAACGTGAAGCATGGAGGTGGAAACATCATTCTTTGGGGATGCTTTTCTGCAAAGGGGACAGGACGACTGCACCGTATTGAGGGGAGGATGGATGGGGCCATGTATCGCGAGATCTTGGCCAACAACCTCCTTTCCTCAGTAAGAGCATTGAAGATGGGTCGTGGCTCCCGAGTGGTGCAGTGGTCTAAGGCACTGCATCGCAGTGCTAGCTGTGCCACTAGAGTCCTGGTTCGAATCCAGGCTCTGTCGTAGCCGGCCGCGACCGGGAGACCCATGGGGCGGCGCACAATTGGCCCAGGGTAGGGGAGGGAATGGCCGGCAGGGATGTAGCTCAGTTGGTAAAGCATGGCGTTTGCAACGCCAGGGTTGTGGGTTCAATTCCCACGGGAGGTATGAAAAAAAATAAATAATGTATGCACTCACTAACTGTAAGTCGCTCTGGATAAGAGTGTCTGCTAAATGACGTAAATGTAATGTTAATGTAAATGTGGCTGGGTCTTCCAGCATGACAACGACCCGAAACACACAGCCAGGGCAACTAAGGAGTGGCTCCGTAAGAAGCATCTCACGGTCCTGGAGTGGCCTAGCCAGTCTCCAGACCTGAACCCAATAAAAAATCTTTGGAGGGAGCTGAAAGTCCGTATTGCCCAGCGACAGCCCCGAAACCTGAAGGATCTGGAGAAGGTCTGTATGGAGGAGTCGGCCAAAATCCCTGCTGCAGTGTGTGCAAACCTGGTCAAGACCTACAGGAAATCTCTGTAATTGCAAACAAAGGTTTCTGTACCAAATATTAAGTTCTGCTTTTCTGATGTATCAAATACTTATGTCATGCAATAAAATGCAAATTAATTACTTAAAAATCATACAATGTGATTTTCTGGATTTTTGTTTTAGATTCCGTCTCTCACAGTTGAAGTGTACCTATGATAAAAATTACAGACCTCTACATGCTTTGTAAGTAGGAAAACCTGCAAAATCGGCAGTGTATCAAATACTTGTTCTCCCCACTGTATGTGTTGTCAGTTAAAGACTAAACCGTTAGCTTGTTTGATCAACAGGTATGTGATTTCAGCTGTAAGTTGTGTGCTGGTATTCATAGTATACCACTGTGGCTGGTGGATGGAATGATAATGTTGTGTGTGTGTGTGTGTGTATGTGTGTGTGTGTGTGTGTGTGTGTGTGTGTGTGTGTGTTTATGTGTGTGTGTGTGTGTGCGTGTGTGTGTGTGTGTGTGTGTGTGTGTGTGTGTGTGTGTGTGTGTGTGTGTGTGTGTGTGTGTGTGTGTGTGTGTGTGTGTGTGTGTGTGTGTGTGTGTGTGTGCGTGTGTGAAGCTGTGGTGCTCATGCCAGTACTGTCAAGTCAGATTCCTGCACAGTGATAAAAGGGATCAGGTTATTTCTACAGCATCTGGCTGCATGGAATGGGTTCTATCTGGCTGCTACATCTCTGGTCTCTCAGTAGAGGAATATTCTGCCAGTAGAATAACCTTACTGCAGTCAAACTGGCTATATTGTGCTTGCAAATTACCTTAAAAGCTTTGACCAAAATGTTTTGTTGTTGTAATCACTGGACATTCAATTACAGTAAACAGTTTTCTGTGATAAATCATCATAAGATAGTTTGTAATCCTTTGGTCTTAATAAGTGATGGAGGCTGGCAACATGTTTCCCTTCTGCCTGCTATTAGAAGTGATGGAGGCTGACAACATGTTTCCCTTCTGCCTGCTATTAGAAGTGATGGAGGTTGGCAACATGTTTCCCCCCCACCTGCTCTTAGAAGTGATGGAGGTTGGCAACATGTTTCCCTTCTGCCTGCTATTAGAAGTGATGGAGGCTGGCAACATGTTTCCCCTCCACCTGCTATTAGAAGTGATGGAGGCTGACAACATGTTTCCCTTCCACCTGCTATTAGAAGTGATGGAGGCTGACAACATGTTTCCCCTCCACCTGCTATTAGAAGTGATGGAGGCTGGCAACATGTTTCCCTTCCACCTGCTATTAGAAGTGATGGAAGCTGGCAACATGTTTCCCCTCCACCTGCTATTAGAAGTGATGGAGGCTGGCAACATGTTTCCCTTCTGCCTGCTATTAGAAGTGATGGAGGCTGACAACATGTTTCCCTTCTGCCTGCTATTAGAAGTGATGGAGGCTGGCAACATGTTTCCCCCCCACCTGCTCTTAGAAGTGATGGAGGCTGGCAACATGTTTCCCTTCTGCCTGCTATTAGAAGTGATGGAGGCTGGCAACATGTTTCCCTTCCACCTGCTATTAGAAGTGATGGAGGCTGACAACATGTTTCCCTTCCACCTGCTATTAGAAGTGATGGAGGCTGACAACATGTTTCCCCTCCACCTGCTATTAGAAGTGATGGAGGCTGGCAACATGTTTCCCTTCCACCTGCTATTAGAAGTGATGGAAGCTGGCAACATGTTTCCCCTCCACCTGCTATTAGAAGTGATGGAGGCTGACAACATGTTTCCCTTCCACCTGCTATTAGAAGTGATGGAGGCTGACAACATGTTTCCCCTCCACCTGCTATTAGAAGTGATGGAGGCTGGCAACATGTTTCCCTTCCACCTGCTATTAGAAGTGATGGAGGCTGGCAACATGTTTCCCCTCCACCTGCTATTAGAAGTGATGGAGGCTCGCAACATGTTTCCCTTCCACCTGCTATTAGAAGTGATGGAGGCTGGCAACATGTTTCCCCTCCACCTGCTCTTAGAAGTGATGGAGGCTGGCAACATGTTTCCCTTCCACCTGCTATTAGAAGTGATGGAGGCTGGCAACATGTTTCCCCTCCACCTGCTATTATAAGTGATGGAGGCTGGCAACATGTTTCCCTTCTGCCTGCTATTAGAAGTGATGGAGGCTGGCAACATGTTTCCCCTCCACCTGCTATTAGAAGTGATGGAGGCTGGCAACATGTTTCCCTTCCACCTGCTACTTCAATAGAGACTGTGTTTCACTGATAAATTGTCTATTTTATAGACAACGTTTTCTTATTTTTCTCTATCCAAATGTTCCTACACCTGTCATGATGTTAGGTTAACACCTGTTTATAACATTTTAGAGTCTAGAAACACAGAAGACTAATGATATATTTCACAGGAGTCATGGATCTCTTCTCACTACTCCATGATGGCTCTCTGCTCTGCAGGGGCTTATTCCCCCATCTCCAGACCCAGC
Source organism: Coregonus clupeaformis (assembly GCF_020615455.1). NCBI lineage: Eukaryota > Metazoa > Chordata > Actinopteri > Salmoniformes > Salmonidae > Coregonus > Coregonus clupeaformis. The sequence continues at coordinate 27,249,806 of NC_059226.1, read as the reverse complement.
TGGCTCAGGCCCCGGGCTGGCCCTTACTGGGCTGGCTGGCCACAGACTGGCCTCTCCTCTCCTCAGCCCAGCACCAAAGGGAACGAATTTCTGTTTTTCTGGGACGGTAATGTTTGGATTGAAGCATGTTATGTCAAGATCATTAGATCCATTTATAACGGTGACAGGATGATCACATGCTACCATGAGTAATAAACAAGCTGTGTGTTTCAGTACTGGTTTTAGTCATGATCTAAGGTTAACTCCATGGGATCTTTATTGAACTATAGGGTATTACATCATCTGGAATATCAGGCAACACTGTGTATAACCATGGAAACTGCAACAACATTACAGTAACAGAGTGTCTTATTTTCTGTGAACATGAACAGTGTATACAGTGTAGTTTGTTACATGTTTCATTTCTCCATCACATGATTCAGACTCGGCCCAAACAATGATGTAAGGTGTTATTCTCCTATGTTTACTGCTGAATAATCTCCTGATTAGAACTTTATGAGCTGTCAGTGTGTGTATGTGACTCCCTGGTTGTGAGACTGGGTTAACCGCTTTACTCTTGACAGTCTCAGACCCTTTTCACACTATCATGCCAACCTGAACCCTACTGAGCTGGCTCAGATATCAGACCATTTTCACACTATCATGCCAACCTGAACCCTACTGAACAGGCTCAGATATTTTAGTTTCACATTGTCATTTGCAGGATTGTTCCAGCAACTATGGTGGTTGGATGCAGAACCAGGCCAGCGCAGCTGAGTTCAGCTCAGCTTGTCTCGGCTCGGTTCGGTTCAACTCAGTAGTGTAAAAAGGGTATTAGTGAGCGGTCGGAGCTGGCTGGGCTGGGCTGCAGGCAGAGCCCAGATGTTCCACAGATGATTACAGTAGGCTTCAGGAACGTAGTTCTGGAGGAAGAGGAGGAGGAGCGGGGAGGGGGGGACAGGATGAGGAGCGAGGGAGAGAAGGAGGGGGGAGGAGGAAGAGGGAGGAGGGATACTGCTGCTACATCAAACACCTCCACTGTATCTGTGGCCAGACAGGCTTTAGAGATGACATTTCACTGTAACAATACAGACCTCCAGACAGCCTTTAGAGATGACATTTCACTGTAACACTACAGACCTCCAGACAGCCTTTAGAGATGACATTTCACTGTAACAATACAGACCTCCAGACAGCCTTTAGAGATGACATTTCACTGTAACACTACAGACCTCCAGACAGCCTTTAGAGATGACATTTCACTGTAACACTACAGACCTCCAGACCAGCGTTTCTTTCTGTGTGTGTGTGTGTGTGTGTGTGTGCACAGGAACCATGTGTGTGTGTGTGTGTGTGTGTGTGTGTGTGTGTGTGTGTGTGTGTGTGTGTGTGTGTGTGTGTGTGTGTGTGTGTGTGTGTGTGTGTGTGTGTGTGTGTGCGTTTACAGAGGGGTGTCCTGGTTATAAAGGGGAGGAGTCCAGCAGGTGGGGGATGGCTTAGAGAGTTTATAAGAGAGCTGTCCACATCATGTTCTTCTACAGAGCTTCAGTCATACTGGAATACTACCACACACTGTTCTGGTCTGGTCTAATCTGGTCTAGTCTGGTCTGTTCTGGTCTGGTCTAATCTGGTCTAGTCTGGTCTGGTCTGGTCTGGTCTGGGGATAAACAGCTCACATCTCAGCTTCACAGTCAGGTAGAGTATCTACAGATAAACCAGCTGTAATCACTGGATATTAGGGATCAATATTCAATATTATTTGATTGATATTATATTTATTTACAGAGGAAAATGTTTTCTATTGTGAAACCATCATCCACTGGATATCTGCATGCCAAATGGAATGTGAACATGAACTAGTCTGAAAATAATGACTGTGTAAAAAATATGACAGTATAACATCACATCAACTTCAGATAATATATTGATTCTGCATATAACTGATGGCGGGTTATTCTGTGCCGAACTGTAGTAACAACTTCCAGTTCAGCCAATAAGGGCCTGGACATGCGCTGGCTTGAGCAGGGGGACCTTGCGTGCGCTGCAGGATTTTTATCCATGACGGCGTAATGTGTTACTAATGGTTTTCTTTGAGACTGTGGTCCGAGCTCTCTTCAGGTCATTGACCAGGTCCTGCCGTGTAGTTCTGGGTTGATCCCTCACCTTCCTCATGATCATTGATGGCCCACAAGGTGAGATCTTGCATGGAGCCCCAGACCGAGGGTGATTGACCGTCATCTTGAACTTCTTCCATTTTCTAATAATTGCGCCAACAGTTGTTGCTTTCTCACCAAGCTGCTTACCTATTGTACTTTAGCCCATCCCAGCCTTGTGCAGGTCTACAATTTTATCCCTGATGTCCTTACACAGCTCTCTGGTCTTGGCCATTGTGGAGAGGTTGGAGTCTGTTTGATTGAGTGTGTGGACAGGTGTCTTTTATACAGGTAACGAGTTCAAACAGGTGCAGTTAATACAGGTAATGAGTGGAGAACAGGTGGGCTTCTTAAAGAAAAACTAACAGGTCTGTGAGAGCCGGAATTCTTACTGGTTGGTAGGTTATCAAATACTTATGTCATGCAATAAAATGCAAATTAATTACTTAAAAATCATACAATGTGATTTTCTGGATTTTTGTTTTAGATTCCGTCTCTCACAGTTGAAGTGTACCTATGATAAAAATTACAGACCTCTACATGCTTTGTAAGTAGGAAAACCTGCAAAATCGGCAGTGTATCAAATACTTGTTCTCCCCACTGTATGTGTTGTCAGTTAAAGACTAAACCGTTAGCTTGTTTGATCAACAGGTATGTGATTTCAGCTGTAAGTTGTGTGCTGGTATTCATAGTATACCACTGTGGCTGGTGGATGGAATGATAATGTTGTGTGTGTGTGTGTGTGTATGTGTGTGTGTGTGTGTGTGTGTGTGTGTGTGTGTGTGTGTGTGTGTGTGTGTGTGTGTGTGTGTGTGTGTGTGTGTGTGTGTGTGTGTGTGTGTGTGTGTGTGTGTGTGTGTGTGTGTGTGTGTGTGTGTGTGTGTGTGTGTGTGTGTGTGTGTGTGTGTGTGTGTGTGTGCGTGTGTGAAGCTGTGGTGCTCATGCCAGTACTGTCAAGTCAGATTCCTGCACAGTGATAAAAGGGATCAGGTTATTTCTACAGCATCTGGCTGCATGGAATGGGTTCTATCTGGCTGCTACATCTCTGGTCTCTCAGTAGAGGAATATTCTGCCAGTAGAATAACCTTACTGCAGTCAAACTGGCTATATTGTGCTTGCAAATTACCTTAAAAGCTTTGACCAAAATGTTTTGTTGTTGTAATCACTGGACATTCAATTACAGTAAACACTTTTCTGTGATAAATCATCATAAGATAGTTTGTAATCCTTTGGTCTTAATAAGTGATGGAGGCTGGCAACATGTTTCCCTTCTGCCTGCTATTAGAAGTGATGGAGGCTGGCAACATGTTTCCCCTTCTGCCTGCTATTAGAAGTGATGGAGGCTGGCATCATGTTTCCCCTCCCACCTGCTCTTAGAAGTGATGGAGGCTGGCATCATGTTTCCCCTCTGCCTGCTATTAGAAGTGATGGAGGCTGGCAACATGTTTCCCCTTCCACCTGCTATTAGAAGTGATGGAGGCTGACAACATGTTTCCCTTCCACCTGCTATTAGAAGTGATGGAGGCTGACAACATGTTTCCCCTCCACCTGCTATTAGAAGTGATGGAGGCTGGCAACATGTTTCCCTTCCACCTGCTATTAGAAGTGATGGAGGCTGGCAACATGTTTCCCCTCCACCTGCTATTAGAAGTGATGGAGGCTGGCAACATGTTTCCCTTCTGCCTGCTATTAGAAGTGATGGAGGCTGACAACATGTTTCCCTTCTGCCTGCTATTAGAAGTGATGGAGGCTGGCAACATGTTTCCCCCCCACCTGCTCTTAGAAGTGATGGAGGCTGGCAACATGTTTCCCTTCTGCCTGCTATTAGAAGTGATGGAGGCTGGCAACATGTTTCCCTTCCACCTGCTATTAGAAGTGATGGAGGCTGGCAACATGTTTCCCTTCCACCTGCTATTAGAAGTGATGGAGGCTGACAACATGTTTCCCCTCCACCTGCTATTAGAAGTGATGGAGGCTGGCAACATGTTTCCCTTCCACCTGCTATTAGAAGTGATGGAAGCTGGCAACATGTTTCCCCTCCACCTGCTATTAGAAGTGATGGAGGCTGACAACATGTTTCCCTTCCACCTGCTATTAGAAGTGATGGAGGCTGACAACATGTTTCCCCTCCACCTGCTATTAGAAGTGATGGAGGCTGGCAACATGTTTCCCTTCCACCTGCTATTAGAAGTGATGGAGGCTGGCAACATGTTTCCCCTCCACCTGCTATTAGAAGTGATGGAGGCTCGCAACATGTTTCCCTTCCACCTGCTATTAGAAGTGATGGAGGCTGGCAACATGTTTCCCCTCCACCTGCTCTTAGAAGTGATGGAGGCTGGCAACATGTTTCCCTTCCACCTGCTATTAGAAGTGATGGAGGCTGGCAACATGTTTCCCCTCCACCTGCTATTAGAAGTGATGGAGGCTGGCAACATGTTTCCCTTCTGCCTGCTATTAGAAGTGATGGAGGCTGGCAACATGTTTCCCCTCCACCTGCTATTAGAAGTGATGGAGGCTGGCAACATGTTTCCCTTCCACCTGCTACTTCAATAGAGACTGTGTTTCACTGATAAATTGTCTATTTTATAGACAACGTTTTCTTATTTTTCTCTATCCAAATGTTCCTACACCTGTCATGATGTTAGGTTAACACCTGTTTATAACATTTTAGAGTCTAGAAACACAGAAGACTAATGATATATCTCACAGGAGTCATGGATCTCTTCTCACTACTCCATGATGGCTCTCTGCTCTTCAGGGGCTTATTCCCCCATCTCCAGATCCAGCTGGCTCAGGCCCCGGGCTGGCCCTTACTGGGCTGGCTGGCCACAGACTGGCCTCTCCTCTCCTCAGCCCAGCACCAGAGGGAACGAATTTCTGTTTTTCTGGGACGGTAATGTTTGGATTGAAGCATGTTATGTCAAGATCATTAGATCCATTTATAACGGTGACAGGATGATCACATGCTACCATGAGTAATTAACAAGCTGTGTGTTTCAGTACTGGTTTTAGTCATGATCTTAGGTTAACTCCATGGGATCTTAATTGAACTATAGGGTATTACATCATCTGGAATATCAGGCAACACTGTGTATAACCATGGAAACTGCAACAACATGACAGTAACAGAGTGTCTTATTTTCTGCGAACATGAACAGTGTATACAGTGTAGTTTTTTACATGTTTCATTTCTCCATCACATGATTCAGACTCGGCCCAAACAATGATGTAAGGTGTTATTCTCCTATGTTTACTGCTGAATAATCTCCTGATTAGAACTTTATGAGCTGTCAGTGTGTGTATGTGACTCCCTGGTTGTGAGACTGGGTTAACCGCTTTACTCTTGACAGTCTCAGACCCTTTTCACACTATCATGCCAACCTGAACCCTACTGAGCTGGCTCAGATATCAGACCCTTTTCACACTATCATGCCAACCTGAACCCTACTGAGCTGGCTCAGATATTTTAGTTTCACATTGTCATTTGCAGGATTGTTCCAGCAACTATGGTGGTTGGATGCAGAACCAGGCCAGCGCAGCTGAGTTCAGCTCAGCTTGTCTCGGCTCGGTTCGGTTCAACTCAGTAGTGTAAAAAGGGTATTAGAGAGCGGTCGGAGCTGGCTGGGCTGGGCTGCAGGCAGAGCCCAGATGTTCCACAGATGATTACAGTAGGCTTCAGGAACGTAGTTCTGGAGGAAGAGGAGGAGGAGCGGGGGAGGGGGGGGGACAGGATGAGGAGCGAGGGAGAGAAGGAGGGGGGAGGAGGAAGAGGGAGGAGGGATACTGCTGCTACATCAAACACCTCCACTGTATCTGTGGCCAGACAGGCTTTAGAGATGACATTTCACTGTAACAATACAGACCTCCAGACAGCCTTTAGAGATGACATTTCACTGTAACACTACAGACCTCCAGACAGCCTTTAGAGATGACATTTCACTGTAACAATACAGACCTCCAGACACTTTAGAGATGATATTTCACTGTAACACTACAGACCTCCAGACAGCCTTTAGAGATGACATTTCACTGTAACACTACAGACCTCCAGACCAGCGTTTCTTTCTGTGTGTGTGTGTGTGTGTGTGTGTGCACAGGAACCATGTGTGTGTGTGTGTGTGTGTGTGTGTGTGTGTGTGTGTGTGTGTGTGTGTGTGTGTGTGTGTGTGTGTGTGTGTGTGTGTGTGTGTGTGTGTGTGTTTTTTTTGCGTTTACAGAGGGGTGTCCTGGTTATAAAGGGGAGGAGTCCAGCAGGTGGGGGGATGGCTTAGAGAGTTTATAAGAGAGCTGTCCACATCATGTTCTTCTACAGAGCTTCAGTCATACTGGAATACTACCACACACTGTTCTGGTCTGGTCTAATCTGGTCTAGTCTGGTCTGTTCTGGTCTGGTCTAATCTGTCTAGTCTGGTCTGGTCTGGTCTGGTCTGGGGATAAACAGCTCACATCTCAGCTTCACAGTCAGGTAGAGTATCTACAGATAAACCAGCTGTAATCACTGGATATTAGGGATCAATATTCAATATTATTTGATTGATATTATATTTATTTACAGAGGAAAATGTTTTCTATTGTGAAACCATCATCCACTGGATATCTGCATGCCAAATGGAATGTGAACATGAACTAGTCTGAAAATAATGACTGTGTAAAAAATATGACAGTATAACATCACATCAACTTCAGATAATATATTGATTCTGCATATAACTGATGGCGGGTTATTCTGTGCCGAACTGTAGTAACAACTTCCAGTTCAGCCAATAAGATAATGATGGTGTTTTATCTGCTTTTGCCCAGAGAGACTATTCTCTGATAATCACCATTTGGGTCTGAGGGCTGGACTACAAAGACACAGACTAATCATCTACAGAACCAGGTCCAATCTCATCTATTCATCAACTATGACATGCTAACCAGTTCAGCATCTATCATGTTTTTACTGTGTTCTGCACCTGTTGTCACTGAAAGGTGACACTGGTTCCAGATCCTCACATGTAGGCTTGTCTATGTCAGACATAGTGGAGGGGTTGAATGAATTATGTTGTTGTTGTTGATTATGTTGTTGTTGTTGTTGGTTGTGAGGATGATGATGATGATGATTATGATGATATTGTTGTTGTTGATGTTGATGATGATGATGATGATGATTATGATGATATTGTTGTTGTTGATGTTGTTGATGATGATGATGATGATGAGGATGATGTTGTTGTTGTTGTTGTTGTTGTTGTTGATGATGATGATGATGATGATGATGATGATGTTGTTGTTGTTGTTAGTTTTCCTGAGGAAGATGATGATGAGGAGGGTTCTAGCCCTGCTGTCTCTGCTCTCTCTGTGTGTCTCTCAGAAGTGGAAGCAGGAGACATCAGAGTGGGATAGAGGTGAGGTAGACCAGATACAGTCACTAGTATGTAATCTACTTCCTGTATGTGTAGAGTCTCTTTGATAGAGGGTAAGGCAGACCAGACACAGTCACTAGTATGTAATCTACTTCCTGTAAACATTTACATTTACATCATTTAGCAGACGCTCTTATCCAGAGCGACTTACAAATTGGTGCATTCAACTTATGATAGCCAGTGGGACAACCACCTTTTTTATTTTATTTATTATTATTATTATTATTATTATTATTATTATTATTATTATTATTATTATTATTATTATTATATATATTTGTTATTTTTTTATGGGGGGTGGGGGAAGAAGGATTACTTTATACTATTCCAGGTATTCCTTAAAGAGGTAGGGTTTCAAGTGTCTCCGGAAGGTGATCAGTGACTCCACTGTCCTGGCGTCGTGGGGCAGCTTGTTCCACCATTGGGGTGCCAGAGCAGTGAATAGCTTTGACTGGGCTGAGCGGGAACTGTGCTTCCGTAGAGGTAGGGGAGCTAGCAGGCCAGAGGTGGATGAAAGTAGTGCCCTCGTTTGGGTGTAGGGTCTGATCAGAGCCTGAAGGTAAGGAGGTGCCGTTCCCCTCACAGCTCCATAGGCAAGCACCATGGTCTTGTAGTCTCCCGAGTGGCGCAGTGGTCTAAGGCACTGCATCGCAGTGCTAGCTGTGCCACTAGAGATCCTGGTTCGAATCCAGGCTCTGTCGTAGCCGGCCGTGACCGGGAGACCAATGGGGCGGCGCACAACTGGCCCAGCGTCGTCTAGGGTAAGGGAGGGAATGGCTGGCAGGGATGTAGCTCAGTTGGTAGAGCATGGCGTTTGCAACGCCAGGGTTGTGGGTTCGTTTCCCACGGGGGTATAAAAAATTAAATAAAAATAATAATAATAATGTAAGTCGCTCTGGATAAGAGCGTCTGCTAAATAACATAAATGTAAATGTAGATGCGAGCCTCAACTGGAAGCCAGTGGAGTTTGCGGAGGAGCGGGGTGACATGAGAGAACTTGGGAAGGTTGAACACCAGATGGGCTGCAGCGTTCTGGATAAGTTGTAGGGGTTTAATGGCACAGGCAGGGAGCCCAGCCAACAGCGAGTTGCAGTAATCCAGACGGGAGATGATCAGGACCTGTGCCGCTTTCTGCCTAAGATAGGGTCGTACTCTGCGAATGTTGTAGAGCATGAACCTGCAGGATCGGGTCACCACTTTGATGTTAGCTGAGAACGACAGGGTGTTGTCCAGGGTCACGCCAAGGTTCTTTGCACTCTGGGAGGAGGACACAATGGAGTTGTCAACCGAGATGGTGAGATCATGGAGCGGGCAGTCCTTCCCCGGGAGGAAGAGCAGCTCCGTCTTGCCGAGGTTCTGCTTGAGGTGGTGATCCGACATCCACACTAATATGTCTGCCAGACATGCAGAGATGCGATTCGCCACCTGGTTATCAGAACGGGGAAAGGATAACATTAATTGTGTGTCGTCTGCGTAGCAATGATACGAGAGACCATGTGAGGATATGACAGAGCCAAGTGACTTGGTGTATAGAGAGAATAGGAGAGGGCCTAGAACTGAGCCCTGGGGGACAACAGTGGTGAGAGCACGTGATGCGGAGACAGATTCTCACCACGCCACCTGGTAGGAGCGCCCTGTCAGGTAGGACGCAATCCAAGAGTGAGCAGCGCCAGAGATGCCCAACTCGGAGAGGGTGGAGAGGAGGATCTGGTGGTTCACAGTATCAAAGGCAGCGGATAGGTCTAGAAGGATAAGAGCAGAGGAGAGAGAGTTAGCTTTAGCAGTGCGGAGGGCCTCCGTGACACAGAGAAGAGCAGTCTCAGTTGAATGACCAGTCTTGAAACCTGACTGGTTTGGATCAAGAAGGTCATTCTGAGAGAGATAGCAGGAGAGTTGGCTAGAGACGGCACGCTCAAGAGTTTTGGAGAGAAAAGAAAGAAGGGATACTGGTCTGTAGTTGTTGACATCGGAGGGATCGAGTGTAGGTTTTTTGGGGAGGGGCGCAACTCTCGCTCTCTTGAAGACGGAAGGGACATGCCCAGCGGTCAAGGATGAGTTGATGAGCGAGGTGAGGTAAGGGAGAAGGTCTCCAGAAATGGTCTGGAGAAGAGAGGAGGGGATAGGGTCAAGCGGGCAGGTTGTTGGGCGGCCCGGCCGTCACAAGTCGCAAGATTTCATCTGGAGAGAGAGGGGAGAAAGAAGTCAAAGCATAGGGTAGGGCAGTGTGAGCAGGACCAGCGGTGTCATTTGACTTAGTAAATGAGGATCGGATGTTGTCAACCTTCTTTTCAAAATGGTTGACGAAGTCATCCACAGAGAGGGAGGAGGGAGGGGGAGGAGGAGGAGGATTCAGCAGGGAGGGGAAGGTGGCAAAGAGCTTCCTAGGGTTAGAGGCAGAGGCTTGAAATTTAGAGTGGTAGAAAGTGGCTTTAGCAGCGGAAACAGAGGAAGAGAATGTAGAGAGGAGGGAGTGAAAAGATGACAGGTCCGCAGGGAGTCTAGTTTTCCTCCATTTCCGCTCGGCTGCCCGGAGCCCTCTTCTATGAGCTCGCAATGAGTCGTCAAGCCACGGAGCAGGAGGGGAGGACCGAGCCGGCCGGGAGGATAGGGGACATAGAGAGTCAAAAGATGCAGAAAGGGAGGAGAGGAGGGTTGAGGAGGCAGAATCAGGAGGGAGAAGGATTTAGCAGAGGGAAGAGATGATAGGATGGAAGAGGAGAGAGTAGCGGGAGAGAGAGAGCGAAGGTTGCGACGGCACATTACCATCTGAGTAGGGGCAGAGTGAGTAGTGTTGGAGGAGAGCGAGAGAGAAAAGGATACAAAGTAGTGGTCGGAGACTTGGAGGGGAGTTGCAGTGAGATTAGTAGAAGAACAGCATCTAGTAAAGATGAGGTCAAGCGTATTGCCTGCCTTGTGAGTAGGGGGGGGCGGTGAGAGGGTGAGGTCAAAAGACGAAAGGAGTGGTGAATGAACATTCCCATGTCATCTCCAGCAGATAAAAGCCAGACTAAGATCTGCTCCAACCTGACCCAGGTGCTGGACAACTGGAAGTTTGCCATCATCAACCAGGTGAAGGACCTGCTGATCAACGATCACGCCTCCGTCCTTCCAGAATACGTCAGGTAGGTGACATCATCCCACGTGTCAGAAAGAAAGAGAAAAAGAGAGAGAGAGAGAGAGAGAGAGAGAGAGAGAGAGAGAGAGAGAGAGAGAGAGAGAGAGAGAGAGAGAGAGAGAGAGAGATATTGTGTTCAACAACAAACTATACATACCTCGGCCTAAACATCAGCGCCACAGGTAACTTCCACAAAGCTGTGAACGATCTGAGAGAGACAAGGCAAGAAGGGCCTTCTATGCCATCAAAAGGAACATAAAATTCGACATACCAATTAGGATCTGGCAAAAAATACTTGAATCAGTTATAGAACCCATTGCCCTTCGTGGTTGTGAGGTCTGTGGTCTGCTCACCAACTAAGAATTCACAAAATGGGACAAACACCAAATTGAGACTCTGCATGCAGAATTCTGCAAAAATATCCTCAGTGTACAATGAAAAACACCAAATAATGCATGTAGAGCAGAATTAGGCCGATACCCGCTAATTATCAAAATCCAGAAAAGAGCTGTTAAATTCTACAACCACCTAAAAGGAAGCGATTCCCAAACCTTCCATAACAAAGCCATCACCTACAGAGGGCTGAACCTGGAGAAGAGTCCCCTAAGCAAACTGGTCCAGGGGCTCTGTTCACAAACACAAACAGACCCCACAGAGACCCAGGACAGCAGCACAATTAGACCCAACCAAATCATGAGAAAACAAAAAGATAATTACTTGACACATTGGAAAGAATTAACAAAAAAACAGAGCAAACTAGAATGCAATTTGGCCTTAAACAGAGAGTACACAGCGGCAGAATACCTGACCACTGTGACTGACCCAAACTTAAGGAAAGCTTTGACTATGTACAGAATCAGTGAGCATAACCTTGCTATTGAGAAAGGCCGCCGAAGGCAGACCTGGCTCTCAGAGGAGAAGACAGGCTATGTGCACACTGCCCACAAAAGGAGGTGGAAACTGAGCTGCACTTCCTAACCTCCTGCCAAATGTATGACCCTATTAGAGACACATATTTCCCTCAGATTACAAAGACCCACAAATAATAAAGACCCACAAATAATTCGAAAACAAACCCAATTTTGATAAACTCCCATATCTATTGGGTGAAACACCACAGTGTGCCATCACAGCAGCAAGATTTGTGACCTGTTGCCAAAAGAAAAGGGCAACCAGTGAAGAACAAACACCATTGTAAATACAACCCATATTTATGTTAATTTATTTTCCCTTTTGTACTTTAACTATTAGCACATAATATGATATTTGAAATGTCTTTATTCTTTTGGAACTTTTGTGAGTGTAACGTTTACTGTCATTTTTTATTATTTATTTTTTCACTTTTGTTTATTATCTACTTCACTTGATTTTACAATGTTAACATATGTTTCCCATGCCAATAAAGCCCTTAAATTGAAAAATGAATTGAATAGAGAGAGAGAGAGAGAGAGAGAGAGAGAGAGAGAGAGAGAGAGAGAGAGAGAGAGAGAGAGAGAGAGAGAGAGAGAGAGAGAGAGAGAGAGGGAGAGAGAGAGAGAGAGAGAGAGAGAGAGAGAGAGAGAGAGAGAGAGAGAGTGACGGTTCTGTGAGAGAGAAGAGAGAGAGAGCAGGAAAGAGAGCGAGAAGTTCATGATTATAGTACAGCGAGAACTTCACATTTTTTGCTTTACTATAAATGATTTGTTGACCTAACTTTTAGCTCATAGCTTGACTGCAGGCCAGTCATTGTTCATCAACGTGATGGATGAGTGTAGCGGTCCGTGCATGACGGGGTCTGTACGTGTAAGGACCTCACTATGGAAAGCTCCAGTCAGAAAATCTGTAACTGCAGCAGCCTCCTGGGCCTGTAATCACAAAGCATCTCAGAGTAGTGAGGAGTGCTGATCTAGGATCAGTTTTAGATCATAATGAATAATATTATGCTGAACAAAAGCATGAGCGCAACATGCAACAATTTCAAAGATTTTACTGAGTTACAGTTCATATAAGGAAATCAGTCAATTGAAATAAATGAATTAGACCCTAATCTATGGTTTTCACATGACTGGACAGGAGTGCAGCCATGAATGGGCCTGGGAGGGCAAAGGCCTACCCACTTGGCAGCCAGGCCCACCCACTGGGGAGCCAGGCCCACCCACTGGGGAGCCAGGCCCAGCCACTGGGGAGCCAGGCCCAGCCAATCAGAATGTGTTTTTCCCCACAAAAGGGCTTTATTACAGACATAAATACTCCTCATTACCCTCGCCCCAACCCCCCTCAGACAATCCCACAGGTGAAGAAGCCGGATGTGGAGGTCCTTGGCTGGTGTGGTTACACGTGGTCTTTGGATCTGAGGCCAGTTGGAAGTACTGCCAAATTCTCTAAAACAACGTTGTAGGTAGCTTATGGTAGATAAATGAACATTCAATTCTCTGGCAACAGCTCTTGTGGACTTTCTTGCAGTCAGCATGACAATTGCACGCTCCCTCAAAACTTGAGACGTCTGTGGCATTGTGTTGTGTGACAAAACTGCACATTTTACATTTACATTTACGTCATTTAGCAGACGCTCTTATCCAGAGTGACATACAAATTGCTGCATTCAACTTATGATAGCCAGTGGGACAACCACTTTTTTCTTTTATGGGGGGGGGTAGAAGGATTACTTTTATACTATTCCAGGTATTCCTTAAAGAGGTAGGTTTTCAAGTGTCTCTGGAAGAGAGTTGCCTTTTATTGTCCCCAGCACAAGGTGCATCTGTGTAATGATCATTCTGTTTAATCAGCTTGTTGATATGCCACTCCTGTCAGGTGGATAGATTATCATGACAAAGGAGAAATGCTCACTAACAAGGGTGTACAAAAATTTGTGCACAACATTTGCGTGAAAAAAACGTTTTTGTCCATATCTTTTATTTCAGCTCATGAAACAGGGGACCAACAATTTACATGTTGCGGTTGTATTTTTATTCAGTGTATATGGACAGAGAGGACCTGATCCTAGATCAGTGAACTAAGAGTTCTGGCTGAGACATCAAAGACGACTAGCGAGCAGCCATCCAACCAGTCCTGGAGAGACTCAGTGTTCCTACTCTGAGCCCTGCAGGCAGCCAATAACACATCACGTGTACCAGCATGTTTGCTGTAAGCGTTCACTCTCCAATATCAGGCCTGGATAGGCTGCAGTGCACGCACAGTAACATAGCTTGACATTAAAGCCAGACATGTTTTCTCATTGATGAAGAATGTCATTGATGTTTAATGACGCTCTAGTTTCCCAAGTCTTCTGTCCTGACGTTTCCTGCAAATTACACAATGAGACGTTTTCCATCATGTTTTATTTTAATATATTCTAGCCTCTTAGCAGCGTGGCCCATTAAAATGTAGTTGTCATTTCACAACGTGTAAAGCAGTGTGTAGACTACATCTTAGCAGCGTGGCCCATTAGATTATAATAGGGATTTCACAATGTGTAAAGTGGTGTGTAGACTACGTAGTGTTATAATTTACTGCACTAACATTTCAATTGCATTTCTAGTTCAAAACATATTGGGGTGGTTTCCCGGACACAGATGAAGCCTAAATCTGGACTGAAAAGCTTTTTAAATGGAGATTCTCCATTGATCATGCTTTTTTTTATTGCAGGACTGTTTCCAGGAAACAGGCCCATAGTCCTTCGACTGACCCCTTCATGACAGTGGCCTGATCTAGTTAATTCCCTCTCTGTTGCTCTTCTCCTGTGTAGATCTGCTGGGCCTCTGCCTCTGTAACCGGCACCACTGTACTGCTAACAGTATAGCTTCCTTCACTGTCCCTGTTCCTACCACTGCTAGAACTAGTGATCCTCTGCTTACTATCCAGCTGCACCACCACCACCTACCCACTGGGCACAGACGTTTGTTCAACGTTTAGTTTTGATTTACATTTGGTTGAGTTGTCAACTGACGTGAAATCAACAAAAAATGTCACCATGTCATTGGATTTAAGTAAAAAGTTGGATGAAGAAATACGTAATTCCCTTACGTTAATGACGTTTTTCTAATCCAATCAGTTTTCCACGTTGATTCAACGTCATCACATAGATTCTTTGGGTTGAAATGACGTGGAAACACTTTGATTCAACCAGTTTTTGCCCAGTAGGTAGCAATTCAGTGACACGACTTCTCTATTTCTCTCTCTCTCTCTCTCTCTCTCTCTCTCTCTCTCTCTCTCTCTCTCTCTCTCTCTCTCTCTCTCTCTCTCTCTCTCTCTCTCTCTCTCTCTCTCTCTCTCTCTCTCTCTCTCCCTCTGCAGGATTCAGCCCCTGTCTGAGGCCCTGGGGGACCTCTACAAGCAGTTCAACTCTCTGAAGGATGAGCTGAGAAGGCTCAGCTCCAAGTTCGACAGGCTGGAGGGCTTCGTAGACGACCTGCAGGCTGGGAAACTCCCCCGGCCCCCTGTGTGGACTCCTCAATGCCCCATACGGAGGGTCACTCCCTGGCCTCCGCTGAGGATGCCACTGAGGGCACCGTTAAGGGGAGAGGTGAGGGCACCACCAAGGGCACAGATGAGGGTACAGATGAGGAATCCAGAGCGGGGAAACGGCACGGGTCCAGGGTCCATGGGGACTAGAGGAAGGAGGGTCCCTAAACCTTAATCAGATGATTGACAGGTGTACTGTACAACGATAAACGATAAACTGTCATCTAGTGTGGATGCTCGCCAATGTTTTATAGTTATGAATCGTTTATCATTATAGTTATCATTATATCTATCATCCTTGGTGTGGACAGCCCTTCAGGACTAATATAGTCTCAACTACATCACTACACTCTTCTCTGAACCAGATCAACACAGAACTGATGAAAGCTTTGTACTGACAACAGAGCTACTGTACACTAACTATCAATAACATGATCATTGGTGATTGATTTGATATTGAAGGTGTGTGTTGATGATGTGTGATGGACATAGTGTAGTCTAGAAATGTTCTAATCCATACACAATATTTGTACGTATAGTATCTGTAAATACTGCAAATACAGAGTAAGGTACTACAGGGCTACTTTACAAATATACTGTTGAAATAAAACTCTTTCTCCCTGCTGACAAATATACACATGCACAATCCATGCCTCAATTGTCTCAAGGCTTGAAAATCCTTCTTTAACCTGTCTCCTCCCTTTCATCTACACTGATTAAGTGGATCTAACAGGTGACATCAATAAGAGATCATAGCTTTAACCTGGATTTACCTGGTCAGTCTATGGCAAGGAAATAGCAGATGTTCCTAATGATTTGTCCACTCAGTATATACTGTTGAAATACAGCTCTTTCAGGCACAACGTGGCAGCATATTCAAACTTATTGAGCCACAAGGTGGCAGCATATTACAATATGATTCTATCTTCTCTTTCCACCTGCTGGCAAAGATATTAATGACTAAAATGTTATTGTACATCGTAGTAAGAATCAAGTTTATAACACTATTGAATATTGTAACTATAAGCTATGAATATATTGAATATATCATGCTATTGTACTATTCTTTTAATTCATCATACAGAGAAATATGATAGTACAAGAAAATTAGCCAGGAAATAATGTGATCCCCAATCACATGCTTTCTTTACAATTTTTTATTTATTTAATATAGATATGGATGATTATTAAATAGGTACTTTTAGAATAATCTTATAATACAATCATATCGTACTAATGAAAGGTTCTCAATAATGTGAAGTTCTAATATAAACTAAACCTCTGGTCCATCTCTGGTTATTCATTAACATTACAGTAAACATGCCCTACATCCTGGATAGTTGATCAACAATTTCTGGATCTGGACAAATGTCAGAGAGCAGGCTACTGTATTTGGGTTCAGTTAAATTCCCCCTCATTTAGTGCTACTAACAATGATGCTCATCAACATGCTCAAATACAAACACTTGTTCTTTACAATGCTCTTTATTGAATATCCACAATACAGCAAAGCTCTAACAATTCCACTATTATAAATCTGCAAAGCAACACATTTCAAATATACAGAGTCTACTTATCATATAGCCTAGCCTATGATATCAGTATTAGTAGCAATTTCTCTCTTTTTTGGACCCGAGTGTATATATGTATATTTTCTGATGCATTAACAATAACTTGAAAAGCGATGTAGAATATCAAATTGACATTACAATGGTTCTCAAACTATTCAGTGCTGCATTCAGACTTCTTGATGCCTTTCTCAGCGAACTTGGAGCCCGCGGTGACTTTACATGAGAACACTTTGTCCTGGTTCCATTCTGACGTGTCAACCGTCAGACAGCTGCTGAGTTGGAACGTCTTGTCGGCTTGCGGCACGGGGCCACTCGTAGCGATGCCGCTGGTGACCGGATTCCCTCCCGCTGTCCAGCTCACATCAGCGTAGCGCATGGCCATCTGACTAGCCAGACACACCAGGGTGACTTTGCTGGACTTCAACTCAACACTGGACGGGGGGAGGATGGTCAAGACAGGAGGAGGGAGGGTAGAGTCTGGACCAATGGAATGAGCAGAAGAAACATTACACAAAATCATTAAATATGTTAGTAGAATGAAACAGGGTTGTGTGCATCATACTGTAGAATAAAAAATAAAACCATGTAATTCTATTGTTACATGTTGCACATTATGTCTGTTTGTAGCTTGCCTTATTTTGAAACTTTCTGAGAAACTCCCAATGTGTGACTTTGTGGAGGCAAAGCAGATTTCTGTGCAAGTGAATAATGAGTTTAGATCTCTAACTTGGTCCTCTGTAGCTCAGCTGTTTTTATAGCTCTGTAAATCATATTATTATTATTATTATTAACTTTAAATATAATCAAGTAGTCAGATGTGCTTAAAATCAAATGTATATCCTCCAACTTATTCAACCAGAAAACAGAGTTACCAACTGTAATGTAGTAGCCTACAATGTCATTAATCATGTAGCAACATTGTCTGTAACTACCATATACATGGTTTTATCATTATTTAATATAACATGGGACCAACATTTTAAAGGTTGATACAACTTTATGTATCCTTCACATTCAATTCTACCTCTGACTAAATAGATTATTATTGTATGAGACATTATAAATGAGTAGTGTTGTCAAGTGACAGCAATAACCTACATGGTCAAATAGTGCAATACATTTTTTAAGTTTAAATGAGAAATCAACAACTACAGATATACTGTAGGCTATGAAGTTGTCACATTGTGTCCATGACCCTTGATAATCAGTACACAAAGTATGTTATTTACATTAAATAATTATGAAGTAAGAATATCATGTACTTTAACTCTATTAACTATGATGCATTACAAACCCTTGAAAACAAAAATATAAGGTTAAAATAAAGGGAACTCACCAGTGACAATGAGCTTGGTTCCTGGTCCGAATACCACAGTGATTCAGTTTGTGTTTATGGCCGTACAAAAACCTCCTCACTCTCACTACTGAGAGGACAGGAACTGAAACATCCCATTCAGATACAGCTTCACTCTCTCTTCAAACATCTCAGGCTTTTCTAGAGTTTCTCTCTATGAAGTAACAATATATAGTATAGCATCATATTCTGCTGTTGGTGTCTGGTCCTTTTGAATCCATGAGTTAAAGCACTATCTACAGTGGCGAAAAAAAGTATTTAGTCAGCCACCAATTGTGCAAGTTCTCCCACTTAAAAAGATGAGAGAGGCCTGTAATGTTCATCATAGGGACACGTCAACTATGACAGACAAAATTTACATTTTAGTCATTTAGCAGACGCGACTTACAGTTAGTGAATAATTTTTTTTTTTTTATACTGGCCCCCCGTGGGAATCGAACCCACAACCCTGGCATTGCAAACGCCATGCTCTATCAACTGAGCTACATCCCTGCCAGCCATTCCTTCCCCTACCCTGGACGACGCTGGGCCAATTGTGCGCCGCCCATGAGTCTCCTGGTCGCGGCCGGCTGCGACAGAGCCTGGATTCGAACCAGGATCTCTAGTGGCACAGTTAGCACTGCGATGCAGTGCCTTAGACCACTGCGCCACTCAGGAAAAAATGAGATTTTTTTCTCTCCAGAAAATCACATTGTAGTATTTTTAATGAATTTATTTGCAAATTATGGTGGAAAATAAGTATTTGGTCAATAACAAAAGTTTCTCAATACTTTGTTATATACCCTTTGTTGGCAATGACACAGGTCAAATGTTTTCTGTAAGTCTTTACAAGATTTTCACACACTGTTGCTGGTATTTTGGCCCATTCCTCCATGCAGATCTCCTCTAGAGCAGTGATGTTTTGTGGCTGTCGCTGGGCAACACAGACTTTCAACCCCCTCCAAAGATTTTCTATGGGGTTGAGATCTGGAGACTGGCTAGGCCACTCCAGGACCTTGAAATGCCTCTTACGAAGCCACTCCTTCGTTGCCCAGGCGGTGTGTTTGGGATCATTGTCATGCTGAAAGACCCAGCAACGTTTCATCTTCAATGCCCTTGCTGATGAAAGGAGGTTTTCACTCAAAATCTCACGATACATGGCCCCATTCATTCTTTCCTTTACCAAGAGAGCCAACATCAGTTTCCTTTCAGACAATGTCTTCTTATGCTCTTTTTGACATGTAGAGATGGATGATTCTTCCATTTCCAGATCTCCCATTGTGTCATGTATATATTGTTATAATAATCACTGATCAACTTCAACTGCTGTTTCTTAGAGTTCACCCCTCTGCCACGCATAAAGCAGAAGTGAGTGTATTTGGGGAGGAGGTTTTTGTCATGGTGTATATCACTGTGATACTTGCACATTGCCATCATGTGTCTGACAGTAATACACTGCTGAGTCGGACTCCTCCACATTGTTAATAATCAAACGATAATCTGATTTAGACTGATGATTTGATGTGAATTTAGGAGAGGAGAAACCAGAGCCATATTCTACAGAGCTCCAACCAGTGTGGTACCACCTTAACACGTACTGAGGGACTCCTCCTGGAACCTGTTTATACCAACGAGCACTATTCTCAACAGTCCCCAGGTTACAGTCCATAGTGGCCGTGTCTCCTTTCCTCACCGTCACAACAGGAGGCTTCTGTGTCACCACAGTCACACCACTGACACCTGGGACATAAGAAGATGACATGTAGTAAAGAGAAACATACAGACTCATTATTAATAAAACATGAAGTAAAACCTCCAGGAAGTCAGACTCCTTACATGTTAGAGCAGTGATGAGAGTGCAGAGTGTCCCCAGCATGTTGTCAGTGTGTGGTGTAAACGGCCCTTACTGTCCAGCTGAGAGATGAGCAAGGTTGGAGTGTGAGAAGAGGAGAGGCTGCAGGACCCACCTATAAGGAGACAGACAGAGAGGACCAGAGGGAGGGGCCTCTACAGTTAACCTATCACCAAGTAAGGGAGGACCAGAGGGAGGGGCCTCTACAGTTAACCTATCACCAGCTACTCTCATTGTTGATTGACATATCTGGGGCTTCACAAGACCAACAGACAGATCTTAAAAGAATAATGTTATATATCATATATATATATATAATAATTATTTTTCATTGTCATTTCTCTGAATGGTTAAAGTAACCAGATTGTATGAGAGACCAACTAGTATGATCATTGCTCTACATGAGGTCCTGTCTTTATCACTGACTCATATTCTACCTCCATCAAACCATAACTGGAGTTTAATATCCTATACTAGTTCTACACAGGACCAACATAATGATGATTGATCTTTATTTATATTTATCAGAACCCAATGAACCTTTGTCACATGTGGTGCACTATAAAGGGAATAGAGCGCCATTAAATCAAATCAAACCAAATCAAATCAAGTTTTATTTGCCACATGCGGCGAATACAACAGGTGTAGACATTACTGTGAAATGCTTACTTACAGCCCTTAACCAACAATGCATTTCTTTTTTAATAAAATTTTTAAATAAAACAACAACAACAAAAAAGTGTTGAGAAAAAAAGAGCAGAAGTAAAATAAAATAACAGTAGGGAGGCTATATACAGGGGGGTACCGGTGCAGAGTCAATGTGCGGGGGCACCGGCTAGTTGAGGTAGTTGAGGTAATATGTACATGTGGGTAGAGTTAAAGTGACTATGCATAAATAATTAACAGAGTAGCAGCAGCGTAAAAAGATGGGGTGGGGGTTGGGGGCAGTGCAAATAGTCCGGGTAGCCATGATTAGGGACACAGTCTCAGTTTCAGTCCTCCCCCCCCCCACACAGTTCTGAGAGGAGATAAAATAACCTCTTCATTTACATGAAGCTATAAATAATGAGAGGAGGAGGGGAGGAGGAGGGGAGGGGAAGCAGGTGTGTCCTGGCGGAGAAAGAAAGAGAGCAACACATCACTGCCTGTAACTCAGTGTCAGAGCTAGAACACGTCCCTGGTGAATGACTCTGATAACTACAGATAGTAGACATGAAACCATCAGCTGGTCTTTGGGTGGGACTGAAACCAGTGGTCTACAGACAGCTGGTCCTGTTGTAAAGGACATGTAGATCTTTCCTCAGTCATTATTGGTGGTCCTATGTCCTCCTCTGGTGGACGTTGACAGAACTGCAGCTTCTATTCCACGAGGTGGAAGCATATTACAATACGTTTCTCTCTAGTGATTTATACACTCAGTATATACTGTTGAAATACAACTCTTTGAGCCACAATGTGGCAGCATATTACGATATTTTATCTATTCTCTTTCCCCCATGCGACCAAGAGAGAACATATTTATAAAAATGTTATTGTACATTGTAGTAAGGAGTACGTTTATAACACTATTGAATATTATTACAATAAATTATGAATATATTGAATATATCATGCTATTGTACTGTTGCTTAATTTATTTGAGATTCTTCAAATAGCAACCCTTTGCTTGTGAGGGTTTGACTGTGGTTAGGCCTTACTCCCACTGGGGGGGGGGGGTGTGTAGGACCACAGTCAAGTCCTCACATCCTAACTAGGGCTGGTTTATGACCCCCAATCAGAGACCGCTGTCTAGAGTTTGTCTCTGATTGGGGATAGTATTTAGGCACCTCTCACATCCACCTGTGTGTGGATTATTGTTCGTGTTTGTGCCTGTCTGCAATTGTGTTCACAGCACGTAAGTCACTTGGTGCTTTTCTCTCCTTGTTTATTTTTGATAACTTATAGTGTGATAAGTTTAAATAAAAAGGATGTCACTCCACGAACGCTTCATCTACCGTCCCTTAACTACGCATTGTGACATTGCCTTGATGACAGCTTTGCACACTCTTGGCATTCTCTCAAATAGCTTCATGAGTCCCCTGTAGGTCAGTTGGTAGAGCATGGCGCTTGCAACGCCAGGGTTGTGGGTTCGTTTCCCACGGGGGGCCAGTATGAAAATGTATGCACTCACTAACTGTAAGTCGCTCTGGATGAGAGCATCTGCTAAATGACTAAAATGTAAAATGTAATGAGGTAGTCACCTGGAATGCATTTCAATTAACAGGTGTGTCTTCTTAAAAGCTAATTTGTGGAATTTCTTTCCTTCTTAATGTGTTTGAGCCAATCAGTTGTGTTGTGACAAGGTAGGGGGGTATACAGAAGATAGCCATATTTGGTACCAAGTCCATATTATGGCAAGAACAGCTCAAATAAGCAAAAAGAAACAACAGTCCATCATTACTTTAAGACATAAAGGTCAGTCAATACGGAAAATGTCAAGAACTTTTAAAGTTTCTTCAAGTGCAGTCGCAAAAACCATCAAGCGCTATGATGAAACTGGCTCTCATGAGGACCGCCACAGGAATGGAAGACCCAGAGTTACCTCTGCTGCAGAGGATAAGTTCATTAGAGTTACCAGCCTCAGAAATTGCAGCCCAAATAAATGCTTCACAGATTTAAAGTAACAGATATATCTCAACATCAACTGTTCAGAGGAGACTGTGTGAATCAGGCCTTCATGGTCGAATTACTGCAAATAAACCACTACTAAAGGACACCAATAATAAGAAGAGACTTCCTTGGGCCAAGAAACACGAGCAATGGACAATAGACCGGTGGAAATTTGTCCTTTGGTCTTGACTCCAAATTTGAGATTTTTGGTTCCAACCGCCATGTCTTTGTGAGACGCGGTGTGGGTGAACGGATGATCTCCGCATGTGTATTTTCCACCGTAAAGCATGGAGGAGGAGGTGTTATGGGGTGGGGGTGCTTTGCTGGTGACACTGTCTATGATTTATTTAGAATTCAAGGCACACTTAACCAGCATGGCTACCACTACCGAGAGGACAGGAACTGAAACATCCCATTTAGAGAGAGCATCCCTCTCAATACAGAGAGGACAGGAACTGAAACATCCCATTTAGAGAGAGCATCCCTCTCAATACTGAGAGGACAGGAACTGAAATATCCCATTTAGACAGAGCATCCCTCTCACTACTGAGAGGACAAGAACTGAAACATCCCATTTAGACAGAGCATCCCTCTCACTACCTAGAGGACAGGAACTGAAACATTCCATTCAGTTTTTCTCTGATGGGGATATTTCTTTTTTTAAATGTATTATTTATTTTGACTTTTTGCAGCACCCTCAGCACCCATACTTCGCGCAGCTATGTCTATAGGTAACCAATCACGAGCTATGTCTATAGGTAACCAATCACCAGCTATGTCTATAGGTAACCAATCACCAGCTATGTCTATAGGTAACCAATCACCAGCTACAGTGGGGAGAACAAGTATTTGATACACTGCCGATTTTGCTGGTTTTCCTACTTACAAAGCATGTAGAGGTCTGTGATTTTTATCATAGGTACACTTCAACTGTGAGAGACGGAATCTAAAACAAAAATCCAGAAAATCACATTGTATGATTTTTAAGTAATTAATTTGCATTTTATTGCATGACATAAGTATTTGATCACCTACCAACCAGTAAGAATTCCAGCTCTCATAGACCTGTTAGTTTTTCTTTAAGAAGCCCCCCTGTTCTCCACTCATTACCTGTACTAACTGCACCTGTTTGAACTCGTTACCTGTATAAAAGACACCTGTCCACACACTCAATCAAACAGACTCCAACCTCTCCACAATGGCCAAGACCAGAGAGCTGTGTAAGGACATCAGAGATACAATTGTAGACCTGCACAAGGCTGGGATGGGCTACAGGACAATAGGCAAGCAGCTTGGTGAGAAGGCAACAACTGTTGGCGCAACTATTAGAAAATGGAAGAAGTTCAAGATGACGGTCAATCAACCTCGGTCTGGGGCTCCATGCAAGATCTCACCTCGTGGGGCATCAATGATCATGAGGAAGGTGAGGGATCAGCCCAGAACTACACGGCAGGACCTGGTCAATGACCTGAAGAGAGCTGGGACCACAGTCTCAAAGAAAACCATTAGTAACACACTACGCCGTCATGGATTAAAATCCTGCAGTGCAAGCAAGGTCCCCCTGCTCAAGCCAGCGCATGTCCAGGTCTGTCAGAAGTTTGCCAATGACCATCTGGATGATCCAGAGGAGGAATGGGAGAAGGTCATGTGGTCTGATGAGACATAAATAGAGCTTTTTGGTCTAAACTCCACTCGCCGTGTTTGGAGGAAGAAGAAGAATGAGTACAACCCCAAGAAACACTGACCTCTCATTCCTGCATCCTCAGTTAACATGGAGGCCGGTGTTCTAGTCTGAAATACCTGGATGCTTCTCTTTCTCTGTCACTTTCTCTCCCTCCTCCGTGTCTTCAAGGGTCCCTCGTTCCACTCCACATCCCTCCATCCTCCTCTATCTTGGTTCAATAGTTTCCAGATTCACCCTAATTCAGTGCTGTGAACAGTTCTACCTACATTTATATCATAATAACAACATGCTCTTCAATGTAAAGCTACAGTAAACTGCTAGGTCATCTCTGGTTGGTCAGAATCCTTGTTATGATAGTAAACCTGGTAAGGATTCTGGGCTCCTCTGTCTTGGTTCAATTTAAACAATGATTCTCCTGATTCCCCCTCATTTAGTGCTGCTAACACTGATGCTCATCAACATGCTCAAATACAAACACTTGTTCTTTGGAATGCTCTTTATTGAATATCCACAATACAGCAAAGCTATAACATTTCCTCTATTCATCATTAGTAATTCAACTCATTTCCCAATAGTAGAGAGGTCTACTCATCATGACAGTATTTCAGATGTTATGTTTTAGAGAACATGATGCTCGTACAGTGAATGCATCAATAGTAACTTGTCATGAGAAACAACCCTAAACAACTATTTGACATTACATTGGTTATTGTCATACTATTCACTGCTGCATTCAGACTTCAGCCAAATATCACCCATGTTGTTTGGATTTTAACTCCTATATTTGACAGCAAAACAATGATCAAAACATCACTTAAAAGCTATAAACTACCAACTGCACTCATTAAATATTGAAACTATTGCTTTACAGACTGCAACTAGTCTTTCTGATCTCTTTCTCAGAGAATGTTGACCCCAACGACACTTTACATGTGAACACCACGTCCTTGTCCCACTCTGCAGTCTGAATGGTCAGATAGCTGCTGATCTTGAAGGTTTTGTCTGGTTGCTGCTCAGCAGGACTGGTAGAAACATATTCAGTCACTGATTCACCGTTAGACATCCAGCTGACATCTGCTAACCCCTTGGACCTCTGAGACAGGTTACTGGCCAGACACACTAGCGTTGCTCTGCTGGACTTGAGGTCTTCAGTGGATGGAGGGAACAGGGTCACAGCAGGTGTAGAAAGATCTCCATCTAGATTAGAAAATAGTCAATGGATGGGATTAGAAGGGAACAGATTTGATAACAGTTTATATTTCAGTAGATGTTGGTATCATTACCAGTACACCCTGCATTAAGAGGAAACTGATGAAGCAATTAAATATAGAACTGCTGTTCATTATGTTCACAAATATATTGATAGAAGTAATCATACGGTGTTAAAAATGTTATTTTCCCATGGAGCAGAGAGACAGAGCAATTTCTGGATACATTAATTGTAATATGTCACGATCGCTGGAGGAAGTGGACCAATGCGCAGCGTGGAATGTGAACATACTTTATTTATTTTTCACCACACGAACAAAACAACAAACGATACGAAACGTGAAGTCCTTGGTTACAAAACAAACCATACGGAACAAGATCCCACAACACACTGTGGAAAACAGGCTGCCTAAGTATGGTTTCCAATCAGAGACAACAAGCAACAGCTGATACACGTTGCCTCTAATTGAGAACCACACCGGCCAACATAGAAACAAATGAACTAGAATATAACCCTATCACACAAAACACATAGAAACAACACACCCTGGCTCAACATAACAGGGTCCCAGAGCCAGGGCGTGACACAATATTACATCACAGTCTTGGAAGACTAAAATGCTAAAAGCTGAACAAAATGTGCACATTGTAAATATAAAATACAAATAATTCACAAGCAAATGGGATATATTTTATATATATATATATACAGTGAGGGAAAAAAAGTATTTGATCCCCTGCTTGTCACGATCGTGTTGACGAGAAGGAGTAGACCAAGGCGCAGCGTGTGAAACGAACATGACTTTAATAGATAAAGCACAAAATACAAAACAAAACACGATCGAGAAGTCCACAGTAACACTGACTGAACACGGAACATTAACCCACAAACACAAGGTGAAAACAGACAGTTTAAATATGGCTCCCAATCAGAGACAACGAGCCAACAGCTGACACTCGTTACCTCTGATTGGGAGTCACTCATCCAAACAAAGAAATACAACCACATAGAACAACCCAACCAAACAGAACACCACGAAACGAACACACCCTGGCTCAACATACAAAGTCCCGGAGCCAGAGCGTGACACTGCTGATTTTGTACGTTTGTCCACTGACAAAGAAATGATCAGTCTATAGGCGCGGACTGCGACCGCGCCTTAACAAAACCCAAACAGGGGAGGGCTGGGTGGGCATTCCTCCTCGGAGGCGGCTCCGGCTCCGGGCTTGACCACCACCCTTCCACAATACCCCCGTAGCGCCCCCGGTCCGGTCTGACCCCGCTGGCTGGATCTGGACCGGACATCGACGGAGCGGATTGCTCAAGCTCCGTTGTGGAGCAGCTGCCCGGTACCTGATCAGGCACCGGACTGACGACGCGCACCCCTGGCTTGGCGCGTGAGGCAGGAACTGACCGAACCTGGCTGACGATGCGAACCCCTGGCTTGGTGCGTGGAGCAGCCACGGACCGGACCGGGCTGACGATACGCATCCCTGGCTTGGTGCGAGTAGCAGGAACGGGCTGGACCAGGCTGACGACTCGCACCCCTGGCTTAGTGCGAGAAGCAGGAACGGGCTGGACCAGGCTGACGACTCGCACCCCTGGCTTGGTGCGAGAAGCAGGAACGGGCTGGACCAGGCTGACGACTCGCACCCCTGGCTTGGTGCGAGTGGCAGGAACAGGCTGGACCAGGCTGGCGACTCGCACCCCTGGCTTGGTGCGAGTGGCAGGAACAGGCCGGGCCGGGCTGGCGACGCGCACCGTAGGTTTGGTGCGAGTGGCAGGAACAGGCCGGGCCGGGCTGGCGACGCACACCGTAGGCTTAGTGCGTGGAGCAGGGACAGGCCGGGCTGGGCTGGCGACTCGCACCCCTGGCTTGGTGCGAGTGGCAGGAACAGGCTGGACCAGGCTGGCGACTCGCACCCCTGGCTTGGTGCGAGTGGCAGGAACAGGCTGGACCAGGCTGGCGCCTCGCACCCCTAGCTTGGTGCGAGTGGTAGGAACAGGCTGGACCAGGCTGGCGACTCGCACCCCTGGCTTGGTGCGAGTGGCAGGAACAGGCCGGGCCGGGCTGGCGACGCGCACCGTAGGTTTGGTGCGAGTGGCAGGAACAGGCCGGGCCGGGCTGGCGACGCACCCCGTAGGCTTGGTGCGTGGAGCAGGGATAGGCCGGGCTGGCGACGCACACCGTAGGCTTTGTGCGTGGAGCAGGGACAGGCCGGGCTGGGCTGGCGACGCACACCGTAGGCTTTGTGCGTGGAGCAGGGACAGGCCGGGCTGGGCTGGCGACGCACCCCGTAGGCTTTGTGCGTGGAGCAGGGACAGGCCGGGCTGGGCTGACGACGCACACCGTAGGTTTGGTGCGTGGAGCAGGAACAGGCCGGAATGGGCTGGCGACGCACACCGTAGGCTTTGTGCGTAGAGCAGGAACAGGCCGGGCTGGGCTGACGACGCACACCGTAGGCTTAGTGCGAGAAGCAGGAACAGGCCGGACAGGGCTGGCGACGCACACCGTAGGCTTGATACGAGAGGCAGGAACAGGCCGGGCTGGGCTGGCGATGCGCACCGTACACTTAGTGCGGGAAGCAGGAATGAGCCGGGCCGGGCTGGCGACTTGCACCGTACACTTAGTGCGGGAAGCAGGAACGGGCCGGACCGGACTGGTGACGCACACCACTTGCTTGGTGTGAGGAGCGGGACTGGGTTTCATCATAACCCTCCGCTCCCTCAGCTGCCTACCGAGTTCCTCTCGCCGTGCCTCATTTATCACCCTTTCCCTAATCGCCTTTAATAGCTCCATCCTCTGCAACATTAACTCCTGCTCCCTCTTCGCCAGTAGCTCCCTTATCCTGGTGGCCTCCTCACCTAATCGCCCAATACGCCCTGTGGCAGCCTCCTGCTGCCCAGTCGCCCATGCCGTGTGCCCCCCCCTAAAAAATTGTTGGGGGTGCCTCTCGTCCGTCCAACGATGGCACTGCTGACGCCGCTGCTCCTCTCTTGTCCAGTCTGCCTGCTCCTGGACACGCTGCTTGGTCCTTTTTCGGTGGGTTTTTCTGTCACGATCGTGTTGACGAGAAGGAGTAGACCAAGGCGCAGCGTGTGAAACGAACATGACTTTAATAGATAAAGCACAAAATACAAAACAAAACACGATCGAGAAGTCCACAGTAACACTGACTGAACACGGAACATTAACCCACAAACACAAGGTGAAAACAGACAGTTTAAATATGGCTCCCAATCAGAGACAACGAGCCAACAGCTGACACTCGTTACCTCTGATTGGGAGTCACTCATCCAAACAAAGAAATACAACCACATAGAACAACCCAACCAAACAGAACACCACGAAACGAACACACCCTGGCTCAACATACAAAGTCCCGGAGCCAGAGCGTGACACTGCTGATTTTGTACGTTTGTCCACTGACAAAGAAATGATCAGTCTATAATTTTAATGGTAGGTTTATTTGAACAGTGAGAGACAGAATAACAACAAAGAAATCCAGAAAAACGCATGTCAAAAATGTTATAATTTTTTTGCATTTTAATGAGGGAAATAAGTATTTGACCCCCTCTCAATCAGAAAGATTTCTGGCTCCCAGGTGTCTTTTATACAGGTAACAAGCTGAGATTAGGAGCACACTCTTAAAGGGAGTGCTCCTAATATCAGCTTGTTACCTGTATAAAAGACACCTGTCCACAGAAGCAAACAATCAATCAGATTCCAAACTCTCCACCATGGCCAAGACCAAAGAGCTCTCCAAGGATGTCAGGGACAAGATTGTAGACCTACGCAAGGCTGGAATGGGCTACAAGACCATCGCCAAGCAGCTTGGTGAGAAGGTGACAACAGTTGGTGCGATTATTCGCAAATGGAAGAAACACAAAATAACTGTCAATCTCCCTCGGCCTGGGGCTCCATGCAAGATCTCACCTCGTGGAGTTGCAATGATCATGAGAACGGTGAGGAATCAGCCCAGAACTACACAGGAGGATCTTGTCAATGATTTCAAGGCAGCTGGGACCATAGTCATCAAGAAAACAATTGGTAACACACTACGCCGTGAAGGACTGAAATCCTGCAGCGCCCGCAAGGTCCCCCTGCTCAAGAAAGAACATATACATGGCCGTTTGAAGTTTGCCAATGAACATCTGAATGATTCAGAGGAGAACTGGGTGAAAGTGTTGTGGTCAGATGAGACCAAAATGGAGCTCTTTGGCATCAACTCAACTCGCCGTGTTTGGATGAGGAGGAATGCTGCCTATGACCCCAAGAACACCATCCCCACCGTCAAACATGGAGGTGGAAACATTATGCTTTGTGGGTGTTTTTCTGCTAAGGGGACAGGACAATTTCACCGCATCAAAGGGACGATGGACGGCACCATGTACCGTCAAATCTTGGGTGAGAACCTCCTTCCCTCAGCCAGGGCATTGAAAATGGGTTGTGGATGGGTATTCCAGCATGACAATGACCCAAAACACACGGCCAAGGCAACAAAGGAGTGGCTCAAGAAGCAGCACATTAAGGTCCTGGAGTGGCCTAGCCAGTCTCCAGACCTTAATCCCATAGAAAATCTGTGGAGGGGAGCTGAAGGTTAGAGTTGCCAAACGTCAGCCTCGAAACCTTAATGACTTGGAGAAGATCTGCAAAGAGGAGTGGAACAAAATCCCTCCTGAGATGTGTGCAAACCTGGTGGCCAACTACAAGAAACGTCTGACCTCTGTGATTGCCAACAAGGGTTTTGCCACCAAGTACTAAGTCATGTTTTGCAGAGGGGTCAAATACTTATTTCCCTCATTAAAATGCAAATCAATTTATAACATTTTTTACATGTGTTTTTCTGGATTTTTTTGTTGTTATTCTGTCTCACACTGTTCAAATAAACCTACCATTAAAATTATAGACTGATCATTTCTTTGCCAGTGTGCAAACGTACAAAATCAGCAGGGGATCAAATACTTTTTTCCCTCACTGTATATATATATATATATATATATATATATATATATATATATATATATATATATTTTGTCTAAGAAATTGAACTGGATAACATTTCTGGAGATTAAATATCTCCTTTGCATGGATCTATATAGACAACAAAAACACAAGAGATGCATGATAAAACATGAACATAGCAGGCATTCACACTGTCAAAATGTTTTCGAAATAATTTACAAACAACATACGAGACAGGATTAAAGCAGGTGCAAAATATTAAATCAGTAAATATATTATATAAATTACATTTTATGAATAAAAAATAATAATAATACATATATATATATATATATATATCTGACCAACATTATATTGGAAACAAAGCATATTATGTAGATTAAAATATTAGAAGGGTACTCACCAGTAACAATCAGCTTGGTTCCTGGTCCGAATACCACAGTGTTTCAGTTTGTATACACGGCCGTACAAAAAACTCCTCACTCTTACTACTGAGAGAACAGGAACTGAAACATCCCGTTTAGACAGAGCTTCATTCTCACTACTGAGAGAACAGGAACTGAAACATCCCATTTGACAGAGCTTCACTCTCACTACAAACATGTCAGGCTTTTCTAGAGTTTCTCTCTATGAAGTAACAGTATATAGTATATAGTATAGCATCATATTCTGCTGTTGGTGTCTGGTCCGTTTGAATCCATCAGTTAAAGCACTATCTATATGATGCAGTCTTGACTTGATGATGATTAAATCGAGAAAGGCCAAATCTCTTTTCACAGTCTTCTTATGATCGTTTTGATATGGAGGGATGGATGATTCTTCCATTTCAAGATCTCCCATTGTGTCATGTATATATTGTTATAATAATCACTGATCAACTTCAACTGCTGTTTCTTAGACTTCACCCCTCTGCCTCACATGAATCAGAAGTGAGTGTATTTGGGGAGGAGGTTTTTGTCATGGTGTATATCACTGTGATACATACTCTTTAACAGAGCTGTCATATGTCTGACAGTAATAAACTGCTGAGTCTGTCTCCTCCACAGTGTTAATAATCAAACGATAATCGGATTTAGACTGATGATTAGATGTGAATTTAGGAGAGGAGAAACCAGAGCCATAGGTAGGAGCACTATTAGGGTGGAAGAAAAATAAAACAAACTGAGGAACTCCTCCTGTACCTATTTAATAAGTGGATTAAGTGGATCTAACAGGTGACATCAATAAGAGATCATAGCTTTAACCTGGATTCACCTGGTCAGTCTATGGCATGGAAATAGCAGATGTTCCTAATGATTTGTCCACTCAGTATATACTGTTGAAATACAGCTCTTTCAGGCACAACGTGGCAGCATATTCAAACTTATTGAGCCACAAGGTGGCAGCATATTACAATATGATTCTATCTTCTCTTTCCACCTGCTGGCAAAGATATGAATGACTAAAATGTTATTGTACATCGTAGTAAGAATCAAGTTTATAACACTATTGAATATTGTAACTATACACTATGAATATATTGAATATATCATGCTATTGTACTGTTCTTTTAATTCATCATACAGAGAAATATGATAGTACAAGAAAATTAGCCAGGAAATAATGTGATCCCCAATCACATGCTTTCTTTACAATATTATTATTTTTTTATATAGATATGGATGATAATTAAATAGGTACTTTTAGAATAATCTTATAATACAATCATATCGTACTAATGAAAGGTTCTCAATAATGTGAAGTTCTAATATAAACTAAACCTCTGGTCCATCTCTGGTTATTCATTAACATTACAGTAAACATGCCCTACATCCTGGATAGTTGATCAACAATTTCTGGATCTGGACAAATGTCAGAGAGCAGGCTACTCTATTTGGGTTCAGTTAAATTCCCCCCTCATTTAGTGCTACTAACAATGATGCTCATCAACATGCTCAAATACAAACACTTGTTCTTTACAATGCTCTTTATTGAATATCCACAATACAGCAAAGCTCTAACAATTCCACTATTATAAATCTGCAAAGCAACACATTTCAAATATACAGAGTCTACTTATCATATAGCCTAGCCTATGATATCAGTATTAGTAGCAATTTCTCTCTTTTTTGGACCCGAGTGTATATATGCAGGTAAACCTTCTAATGCATTAACAATAACTTGAAAAGCGATGTAGAATATCAAATTGACATTACAATGGTTCTCAAACTATTCAGTGCTGCATTCAGACTTCTTGATGCCTTTCTCAGCGAACTTGGAGCCCGCGGTGACTTTACATGAGAACACTTTGTCCTGGTTCCATTCTGACGTGTCAACGGTCAGACAGCTGCTGAGTTGGAACGTCTTGTCGGCTTGCGGCACGGGGCCACTCGTAGCGATGCCGCTGGTGACCGGATTCCCTCCCGCTGTCCAGCTCACATCAGCGTAGCCCATGGCCATCTGACTAGCCAGACACACCAGGGTGACTTTGCTGGACTTCAACTCAACACTGGACGGGGGGAGGATGGTCAAGACAGGAGGAGGGAGGGTAGAGTCTGGACCAATGGAATGAGCAGAAGAAACATTACACAAAATCATTAAATATGTTAGTAGAATGAAACAGGGTTGTGTGCATCATACTGTAGAATAAAAAATAAAACCATGTAATTCTATTGTTACATGTTGCACATTATGTCTGTTTGTAGCTTGCCTTATTTTGAAACTTTCTGAGAAACTCCCAATGTGTGACTTTGCGGAGGCAAAGCAGATTTCTGTGCAAGTGAATAATGAGTTTAGATCTCTAACTTTAAACATAATCAAGTAGTCAGATGTGCTTAAAATCAAATGTATATCCTCCTACTTATTCAACCAGAAAACAGAGTTACCAACTGTAATGTAGTAGCCTACAATGTCATTAATCATGTAGCAACATTGTCTGTAACTACCATATACATGGTTTTATCATTATTTAATATAACATGGACCAACATTTTAAAGGTTGATACAACTTTATGTATCCTTCACATTCAATTCTACCTCTGACTAAATAGATTATTATTGTATGAGACATTATAAATGAGTAGTGTTGTCAAGTGACAGCAATAACCTACATGGTCAAATAGTGCAATACATTTTTTAATGTTAAATGAGAAATCAACAACTACAGATATACTGTAGGCTATGAAGTTGTCACATTGTGTCCATGACCCTTGATAATCAGTACACAAAGTAGGTTATTTACATTAAATAATTATGAAGTAAGAATATCATGTTACATACTTTAACTCTATTAACTATGATGCATTACAAACCCTTGAAAACAAAAATATAAGGTTAAAATAAAGGGAACTCACCAGTGACAATGAGCTTGGTTCCTGGTCCGAATACCACAGTGATTCTGTTTGTGTTCATGGCCGTACAAAAACCTCCTCACTTTCACTACTGAGAGGACAGGAACTGAAACATCCCATTCAGATACAGCTTCACTCTCTCTTCAAACATCTCAGGCTTTTCTAGAGTTTCTCTCTATGAAGTAACAATATATAGTATAGCATCATATTCTGCTGTTGGTGTCTGGTCCTTTTGAATCCATGAGTTAATGCACTATCTATGTGATGCAGTCTGACTTGATGATGATGTTGGTGGTGATGATGGATGATGAGTATGATGATGATGATGATGATGTTGTTGTTGTTGTTGTTGTTGTTGATGATGATATAATGATGATGATGGTGGTGGTGATGGTGATGGTGATATAATGTTGTTGATGATGATGATGATGATGATGGTGATGTGATGGTGACGGTGATGATGATATAATGATGATGATGATGATGATGATGATGATGGTGATGATGATGATGATGATGATGATGGTGATGATGATCACACCAAGAGAGCCAACATCAGTTTCCTTTCAGACAATGTCTTCTTATGCTCTTTTTGACATGTAGAGATGGATGATTCTTCCATTTCCAGATCTCCAATTGTGTCATGTATATATTGTTATAATAATCACTGATTAACTTCAACTGCTGTTTCTTAGAGTTCACCCCTCTGCCTCACATGAATCAGAAGTGAGTGTATTTGGGGAGGAGGTTTTTGTCATGGTGTATATCACTGTGATACATACTCTTTAACAGAGCTGTCCCATGTGTTACAGTAATAAACTGCTGAGTCTGTCTCCTCCACAGTGTTAATAATCAAACGATAATCGGATTTAGACTGATGATTAGATGTGAATTTAGGAGAGGAGAAACCAGAGCCATAGGTAGGAGCACTATTAGTGTGGTAGAAATATAAAACATACTGAGGAACTCCTCCTGGAACCTGTTTATACCAACGAGCAGCACTACTCTCAACAGTCCCCAGGTTACAGTCCATAGTGGCCGTGTCTCCTTTCCTCACCGTCACAACAGGAGGCTTCTGTGTCACCACAGTCACACCACTGACACCTGGGACATAAGATGACATGTAGTAAAGAGAAACATACAGACTCATTATTAATAAAACATTAAGTAAAACCTCCAGGAAGTCAGACTCCTTACATGTTAGAGCAGTGATGAGAGTGCAGAGTGTCCCCAGCATGTTGTCAGTGTGTGGTGTGAACGGCCCTTACTGTCCAGCTGAGAGATGAGCAGGGTTGGAGTGTGAGGAGAGGAGAAGCTGCAGGACCCACCTATAAGGAGACACACAGGGAGGACCAGAGGGAGGGGCTTCTATATCTCAGCCTATCAGCTTCTGAGAAAATGGACTCCTGATACATTTAAATTACTGTATCCATTAAACTATAAAACATTGAAATATTTCTGATAGGACAAATTCCTAAAAGTTTTGTATCATTGTAAATAACAGTATTTTGTTTCTTCTCAGTTACTTTGACGTTAGTTAGTTTATATCAGCATGTCATAATATACCTAATAATAATAATATTATAATATTATCTGGACCTGATAGTGGGGTTCTGAACTAACAGTATATCACTAAATGACAGTTGATGTAATATGTCTCCACTGTAAACCAGGGGCCTTACTATCATGGAGGTTATCTGATACATGGAGTCTTCTGTTAGGACTGAAAGGACCATCTGGAATATCACTTTATGATTCATGGTTTGTGACAACTAGGTGTAATTGTTCATGACAACATTCTACTAAATGTGGGAAGGGTTTTGTGTAAAACACAAGCATGGTATGTTCTCCTACTGCAGACACACTGGTTCAGGATGACTTGACATTCAGTTAGTGTTTATATTCAGAACATCTGAAAGCAGAAGTGAGTGTATTTGGGGAGGAGGTTTTTGTCATGGTGTATATCACTGTGATACGTGCACTTTAACAGAGTTGTCCCATGTGTGACAGTAATACACTGCTGAGTCCTCCTCCTCCACATTATTGATTATAAACTGATAATCCTTATCAGACGTGGCTTTAGATGTGAAACGATCAGAGGAGAAACCAGATCCATATTGATCAGGAGAGGCATTAGTACAGTAAAACCTTAACACATACTGAGGAGCTCCTCCTGGAACCTGTTTATACCAGATTACATAATAACCTTCATCTTTGGTAATGTCACAGTGAAAAGTGGCAGTCCCCTTTGTACTGACAGTCAGTACTGAAGGTGTCTGTATCACTGCTTTCTGGCAACTGACATCTGTGGGAACAAAATACACAATTTAAGACATTTTTTCACACATGAATGTACAACTTCTAATGAATTCTTTAGATTCAGATTGAACATACAGTAAATTCCTTACATGTTAGAGCAGTGATGAGAGTGCAGAGTGTCCCCAGCATGTTGTCAGTGTGTGGTGTGAACATCCCTTACTGTCCAGCTGAGAGATGAGCAGGGTTGGAGTGTGAGGAGAGGAGAGGCTGCAGGACTCACCTATAAGGAGACACACAGGGAGGACCAGAGGGAGGGGCCTCTACAGTTAACCTATCGCCAAGCCAGGGAGGACCAGAGGGCGGGGCCTCTACAGTTAACCTATCACCAAGCCAGGGAGGACCAGAGGGAGGGGCCTCTGCAGGTAACCAATCACCAGCTACTTTTATTGTTGATTTACATATCTGGGGGTTCACAGACTTCCACAATTATAATAATAATATTATTATTATAATGAACAAAAATATAAATACAACATGCAACAATTTAAAAGATTTTACTGAGTTACAGTTCATATAAAGAATTGAATTAAAAGTTAATTGAAATAAATTAGGCCCTAATCTACGAATTCCACATGACTGGGCAAAGGTGCAGCCTTGGTTGGGCGTTGGAGGGCATAGGCCCACCCACTTGACAGCCAGGCCCACCCACCGGGGACCCAGCCCCAGCCAATCAGAATGAGTTCCCCCTCAGAGCAGGTCTAGAACGATGAGTTACTCAGTCCCCCCATCAGAGCAGGTCTAGAACGATGAGTTACTCAGTCCCCCCATCAGAGCAGGTCTATGAAGTGGAAGCCTTTATAGTGTACTCCTTTTGACCAGAGCCCATTTGTCCTTTCAAGTGCCCTTGTTAAAAGTAGTGCACTATAAAAGGAATGAAGAGCCATTTGGGCTCTGGTCAGCTGCAACCTCAGTTTCAGTTCACTTCTCCGGGCACCTGCAGATCTCCCCTCCTCTCCCCTCCTCTCCCACACAGTTCTGAGAGGAGATAAAATAACCTCTTCATTTACATGAAGCTATAAATAAGGAGAGGAGGAGGGGAAGCAGGTGTGTCCTGGGGGAGAAAGAGAGCAACACATCACTGCCTGTAACTCAGTGTCAGAGCTAGAACACGTCCCTGGTGAATGACTCTGATAACTACAGATAGTAGACATGAAACCATCATGTTTTTTATTTATTTTATTTATTTCACCTTTATTTAACCAGGTAAGCCAGTTGAGAACAAGTTCTCATTTACAACTGCGACCTGGCCAAGATAAAGCAAAGCAGTGCGATAAAAACAACAACACAGAGTTACATATGGGGTAAAAAAACATAAAGTAAAAAATACAACAGAAAATATATATACAGTGTGTGTTTTACTGGGGTGGGATGTAAGGATGGCCCAGCGAGACTAGGTGGGACTGAAACCAGTGGTCTGACCAGCACCAACTGGACTTGCTGTAGAGTAGGTCTATCCTCAGTCATTAGTGGTGGTCCTATGTCTTTCTCTGGTGGACTTTAACAGAACTTCAGCCTTTATTCTGATCACTGATGCACAATGTAAAACATAACATGACACTGAGTGTACAAAACATTAAGAACATCTTCCTAATATTGAGTTGAATCTTACAAGGTCATAGTTCTTATTCATACTGAAAATAGTTCTTATTCATACTGAAAATTATACTGAGTCCAACATCTAATGTTAAAAATAGAGAACAGTTTAAACCATTTAATAATTGCAGCCAGGGGCGCAACTTGTCCCCCCCCACATTCTGAAATTGCATTTTTGTCCGCCCAGTTTTATCATTGCAATGTGATACAAAAAGCCGGGAGAGTTGAGCATAGTTCAGTGTGTATGTGTTGCGCTCTTTCACCAAGTTATAAAAGCAAGCAGAGCAGAAACTGGCTACTATTGAGTTGACTGATGTAGCTGGCAAGGTAACTGCTGTCAACTGAACAGAAAAAAACTAAACTAGTGATTATTCGCAGTACTGAGCTGGTATTGTAACCGACATGTTTCATCCCCTCTCCACTGAAGTGAATGAATAAGCTAAGCTAGCTAGTAGCTACCACAGCCAGGTCAGTTCTAGCCTCTAGTTATCCGACAGATAGCGATATGAGGTGGCTATTATTACAATCAAACAGCTGTTTTTTGTATGAAATGTTTTGTAGCCTTTGTTTTGTCTCGTTTCAGAAGTAAATGAACTTGGCTAATGTTGTATCTAAATAATAATGCTAATTATGCTGTTAGAACAAGGAGTCCGCTTACACTGTACTTTGATTATAAAGGTTTATTTATATCACAAGATTTCAGCGTAAGTTTACAGACATCTGCAGGCATCTGGAGAACAATGACCCAAAATAATATTATGTTCTGTCCTCCTTTGTCTCAACCAAGTATTTATACTTTTTAAAATGATATGGGTGGTCTCTCCTAGAGACCAATCCCATGACTCCACACAACAGACTTCCTCTGTTTTATGGGGTGCCCCTATAAAACTGCTCCTCAGATGCTTCCCTAAGCTGAATCAACATCCTCCAAGATACCATTTGCAAACGTTAGCAAAGTCATAAATTCCTTAGACACCACATATTCCCCCCTTCGAGACAAATTAAGTCTCGAAAACAAAAAGAATAGGATTATGACAAATAACAATTTCTCTTATTGAGTATCTTTAACAATAAACCAAAAACACATTTTTCTATGGAGTGTAAATACATTTCTATGAAATATGAACAAATCTTTATGGTGTGTGAGAGCGAAAAACCTGTCTGGCAGCTTTCTTTCCAAATATCCATCAATCAATCAAGACAGTAAAATTCTCTCACGGCCCATCTGCCCCAGGCAACCACCTAAGTACTCCAGATCAATTCATAAATCTTTATCAATGCATTTGAAACTATGATGCAATTTGAATACACATGAAAGCCTCAGCAAACAAAATACAATCAAAAATGTCCACATTCATGCTGGTCAACCCATCGGACCCTCCTGTGGATTCTCTCTATCCCTGTCTAGACCCAATATCCCTAAGCATCCACGAAATAAACAAAAACATCTGAGATCCCCACATGTACCCAATAACAGCAAATATCATTCTACAAAAATTCATACAGAAAGAATATGACACAAATTATGTATTACACATGCAAATATGTCTATATATCATTGCAGACACTGGAATGTAGTCCACTACACTTCATCTCCTCAGCAGTGTCGACTTCCAATGCAACGTTGATGATGGAATCGGAACATTTCCACACCTTCCTTGTTCCACTTCCTCCAGTCCATTCATATTGTCCTTTCATATTGTCCATGTTTGAGTATTTGAATCCCCTCTACACATTCCCCCATATGCTTCTGGAAGAAAAGAAAAGACCAAACAGTATATTTTGCAAAACAACACATTCAAATTAAAACATCAATATCAACTAAAAATGATATATACAATTATATATAAAATGAATCCAATAGCATTACCCCCCTTTGATTCATCACAAAATACTAAAATCACACTAATATTTAAAAACATTTGAAAAATGATCGGATATTCAAAATGGATATCTATCCATCAATACTCCATCCAGTCCCACTTGTTCATCTTCATCTAGATCAGTAACAGTTAACAACGGCATCTG
Organism: Coregonus clupeaformis; assembly: GCF_020615455.1. NCBI lineage: Eukaryota > Metazoa > Chordata > Actinopteri > Salmoniformes > Salmonidae > Coregonus > Coregonus clupeaformis. The sequence continues at coordinate 27,210,180 of NC_059226.1, read as the reverse complement.
AGTGTTTTCTCCAGGCATCACAACTCCAACCCATCTCAATATCATAGCCTTCGCAAAAGTCAATAACAAAGTACAAAAGCAAAACATCACACACAGCGCTATCAGAGCTGCTACTAAAATCTGAACCATCACTGCTCCCACTGGGCCTAACTGATCTTGCAACCAAGCCTTCGCTGACCATCCAGCTCCTTCAGATCTACCAAACGCATCCCTTATATTCTTCAATGCATCTATAACACTAGTGATATTATCGGAACTATCTGGGATCAAAGTATAACAATCATCCCCCGTCAAATTCATAGCCAAACATAAGCCACCTTGTTTTGCTAAAATATAGTCAAGAGCCATGTCATGTTTCAACAGCGTCAGTCTGTGACTTCTTTGAGTATTCGACAGAAGGTTAAACCCTCTTATCGTTTCATTTGCAAAACCCTGCAAAGTATAGGTAATATTATCAATGTGATCTGCCAAAAATGTTACACCATACCATGGAAAAAGTCCCAGTCCCCACTTCTCTCCTAGACTTATCCTCCAATGGTAGGCTTCTAGACTATGAAATTCCGCCATGTCCCTTTTCACCCTATTTCCAAACCTAGACTCAGATTTATCTGTGTCCGGTGCTTCCCCTCTTTTAATGGTAAAAACCTTAAATGGAAGCTTCAACGTCGACATGTAACAACATCCTGTCCACCCATAGGGTAAGAATATATACTCTTTCTCACCACAAACCCACCAAATATCTCTAAAATTCCCAATAGTCACATTACCAGGCAAAAGCTGATCTTTCACCATCAAAGTCCTGCTCTTCTTACTAACTGGAACATGAAAAGTTACATTATATTTCTCATTACTAACCTTATGTTCATGCTTACCCAAAGTCATCATATAATCATCACAATCTGATATTCCCATAAACATCCCCTTTCCATCATATGTTTTAATAGAACAAAAACAGCTTTTAGCCCTCACTGGTTTCACCTCCAATGCTTCAGGAATCGCTGTTAACTGATTTTCCTTCCTATCTAACAAATTCACATAGGGTAATTCATTTAACCAAGAACACTTAAACCTAGGCCTAAACAAATGTTTCGACAACGACATTAATGTATCTGTTAATGATTGTTGCTGATACAACAGCCATGATAAAGCATAAGATTGACACATACTTGATAGAGGTTGAGCTACCTTCTCTAAGATTCAACCCCATGTTCCTTGTGCTAGAATTCTCAACAGACATGGACCCTCAAGATTCCTCACTGATCTTACAGTATGAGTTAACTGCTGGAACCAAAGATTCCTACCTGCCCATCCATCTTTAATTTGCAAAACAGAAGAATCAAATCCATATGCCTTCCATTTAGTTTCTCTCTTCCCTAACGGGCGGTATTGATCAGATATTGTCACACTCTGGCTCCGGGACTTGTATTTTGAGTCAGGGTGTGTTCGTTTTGTTGGGTTTTGGGTAGGTTATGTTGTGTTATTGGGTGTGTTTGGTTTTGTTGGTTTTGATTAGTCATGTGACTCCCAATCGGAGGTAACGAGTGTCAGCTGTCGGCTCGTTATCTCTGATTGGGAGCCATATTTAAACTGTGTGTTTTCACCTTGTGTTTGTGGGTTTTTGTTCCGTGTTCAGTCTTTGTACTGTTGGACTTCACGTTTCGTCGTTGTTTATTGTTTTTCGTGTTGCACTTTATTAATAAAGTCATGTTCACTTCAAACGCTGCGCTTTGGTCTACTCCCTTTGAAGACGGGCGTGACAGAAAAACCCACCATAAAAGGACCAAGCAGCGTGTCAAGCGGCAACAGGATCCACCTACACAGGATTTATATCCACCCATAAAGGATTCATGGACATGGGAGGAGATTCTGGATGGTAAGGGGCCTTGGGCACAACCGGGAGAATATCGCCGTCCTCGTGAAGAGCTGGAGGCAGCTAAAGCCGAGAGGCGGCGATATGAGGAGGCAGCACGGAGGCAAGGCTGGAAGCCCGAGAGTACTACCCAAGAATTTCTTGGGGAGGAAGCGCCGGGTAAGGAGAGAACGCTGGTGGATGTCCTCCTCGGCTGGGGACATATTACGCAGGAGGAGGCCGTCCGGTACCGGAGGGCGATGAAGGGGGAGAACCTGGCAGGAGAGGAGCAACGGCATCAGCAGGGCCATCGTCGGAAGGACGAGAGGCAACCCCAAAAAAAATTTGGGGGGGGGCACATGGCTTGGGCGCCTGGGCAGCAGGAGGCTGCCACAGGGAGATGTGGAGAGAAGGCTATCGGATTACGGGAGCCATTGGCGAGTAGAGGGAGGGAAGTTGTTGTGGCACGGCGTGAGAGACTGAGGTGTGTTACCAGTCCGGTCCGGCCCGTTCCTGATCCCCAGTTAAGGCCAGTGGTGTGTGTTCCCGGTACGGACCGGCCTGTTCCTACTCCACGCACCAGGTCCACGATGTGCGTCACCAGCCCAGCCCGGCCTGTTCCTGCTCCACGCACGAATCCTACGGGGTGCGTCACCAGTCCAGCCCGGCCTGTTCCTGCTCCACGCACGAAGCCTACGGGGTGCGTCGCCAGCCCAGCCCGGCCTGTTGCTGCTCCCCGCACTAGCCCTGAGATGCGTGTCCTCAGCCCGGGACCACCAGTTCCGGCCCCACGCATCAGGCCTACAGTGCATCTCAGCCGGCCAGAGTCTGCCGTCTGCCCAACGGCGCCTGAACTGCCCGTCTGCCCAACGGCGCCTGAACTGCCCGTCTGCCCAACGGCGCCTGAACTGCCCGTCTGCCCAACGGCGCCTGAACTGCCCGTCTGCCCAACGGCGCCTGAACTGCCCGTCTGCCCAACGGCGCCTGAACTGCCCGTCTGCCCAACGGGCGCTTGAACTGCCCGTCTGCCCAACGGCGCTAAAGCCGCCCGTCTGTACTGAGCCTGCAAAGCCGCCCCGTCTGCCATGAGCCTTCAGAGCCGTCCGCCAGACCGGAGCCGCTAGAGCCTTCCGCCAGACAGGAGCCGCTAGAGCCTTCCGCCAGACAGGATCAGCCAGAGCCTTCCGCCAGACAGGATCAGCCAGAGCCTTCCGCCAGACAGGATCAGCCAGAGCCTTCCGCCAGACAGGATCAGCCAGAGCCTTCCGCCAGACAGGAGCAGCCAGAGCCTTCCGCCAGACAGGATCAGCCAGAGCCTTCCGCCAGCCATGAGCAGCCAGATCCGTCAGCCAGCCATGAGCAGCCAGATCCGTCAGCCAGCCATGAGCAGCCAGATCCGTCAGCCAGCCGCGAGCAGCCAGATCCGTCAGCCAGCCACGAGCAGCCAGATCCGTCAGCCAGCCATGAGCAGCCAGATCCGTCAGCCAGCCGTGAGCAGCCAGATCCGTCAGCCAGCCACGAGCAGCCAGATCCGTCAGCCAGCCATGAGCAGCCAGATCCGTCAGCCAGCCATGAGCAGCCAGATCCGCCAGAGCCGTCCAGCCAGGATCCGCCAGAGCCGTCCAGCCAGGATCCGCCAGAGCCGTCCAGCCAGGATCCGCCAGAGCCGTCCAGCCAGGATCCGCCAGAGCCGTCCAGCCAGGATCCGCCAGAGCCGTCCAGCCAGGATCCGCCAGAGCCGTCCAGCCAGGATCCGCCAGAGCCGTCTAGCCAGGATCCGCCAGAGCCGTCCAGCCAGGATCCGCCAGAGCCGTCCAGCCAGGATCCGCCAGAGCCGTCCAGCAAGGATCCGCCAGAGCCGTCCAGCCAGGATCCGCCAGAGCCGTCTAGCCAGGATCTGCCAGAGCCGTCCAGCCAGGATCCGCCAGCCAGCCAGGATCCGCCAGAGCCAGCCAGCCAGGATCCGCCATTCAGTCCGGTGCTGCCCCTTAGCCTGGTGCTGCCTCTTATCCTGGTGCTGCCCCTTAGTCCGGTGCTACCCCTTAGTCCGGTGCTGCCCCTTAATCCAGGTGGGTTAAATTGGAGGGTGGTCATTTGGAGGAGGCTACGAGAGTGGGTAGTGACTATAGTGGGGTGGTGGTCAAGCCCGAGCCGGAGCCGCCTCCGAGGAGCAACACCCACCCAGCCCTCCCCTATTGTGGGGTTGTGAGGCGCGGTCGCAGTCCGCGCCTTTAGGGGGGGGTACTGTCACACTCTGGCTCCGGGACTTGTATTTTGAGTCAGGGTGTGTTCGTTTTGTTGGGTTTTGGGTAGGTTATGTTGTGTTATTGGGTGTGTTTGGTTTTGTTGGTTTTGATTAGTCATGTGACTCCCAATCGGAGGTAACGAGTGTCAGCTGTCGGCTCGTTATCTCTGATTGGGAGCCATATTTAAACTGTGTGTTTTCACCTTGTGTTTGTGGGTTTTTGTTCCGTGTTCAGTCTTTGTACTGTTGGACTTCACGTTTCGTCGTTGTTTATTGTTTTTCGTGTTGCACTTTATTAATAAAGTCATGTTCACTTCAAACGCTGCGCTTTGGTCTACTCCTTTTGAAGACGGGCGTGACAGATATATCTTCTTGTCTTCCATTAAAATAAAAAAACTCATCCTGTACCTCCATGATAGTATTCTGCACTATTTCAGATGAATCTACATCATTCTCCCCTACCATCTGCTCTCCTATTTCAACACTATCCCTACTACCATTGACAGCATTCTCCATCCGTATCATAAACTCCTGAGTCACTCTTGCTACATCCTTTAGTTTCAGAAAAGTTGTTGTTGGTGTCTGTGTCATATTTCCTAAATTTGTTATTGCCGTCGTACCATTAATCTCTATTAAAATAGTTGCTTTAGTTGATGTATTAACACTCTTAACTATTTCCAGTGGGAAAGTTACAGATATCCTCTGTGTATTATTTACTGTTGGAGTGGCTACTGTAATATAATTCTCCTGAACTCCTTTGGTGACTGTGGAAGCTTGTGAAATCTTCCATCATAAGCGTCACCTTACGAGTTACATAGCTTTTAACCAATAATTCTTAGCCGGAACAAATGTTAATGCTTGCACTAAATAAGTACACATATATTCTCCCTGATCTTTCCATGTAACATTACGCAAAATAAGTGAGCAATCACTCATAACCCTCTTCCACTTCATATCGTTGTACAAAATATACTTCCTTTGACTAGGGGTCACAGCTTCTACTTCTGGTCCTGATAACAACACTTATTCTCCATAATTATCTCTCCATGTGGGAGGAACGTCACCACCCCCACTCCATCTCTCACATCTACAAGGAAGATGAGCTGTACCACCCATCCTAACCCTAATGACAGTCTTTTCCTCTAAAATTGGTGCTGGAGCGATAGGCTCCCTTGTAATCAAATGTGATACATTTATAGCTTTAATAACTGTCAATGTTGAAAGAGTTGAATTGCTTCTCACTGTTGTTATAATAGGCTGAAGTGTTGATGTCATTGTTGTTGATTCATCCATTTTCCCTAAAGCTTTTAACTCTTTACTTGTATTTCCATCTATCACCACTAGTGTCACTACATTAACTCTCAGTCCCAACTCTAATCCCTCACTTTCAAACTGTTGATTATAAAAAATACATTTATAATCACCTTGATCTTCCTGCTGGGAATTGTAAATATAGATACTGCAATCACCCTCAATCTTCACTCTTCTCTTATCATTCAGCAACGCATACTTTCTCAATGCAACTGCTCCTAACAGATCTAAACTCCTGCCATATCTATCTTCCCACTGAACTCTAAATTTCCCTTCACCACTGTTCTCTCTCGTGCACTTACATTGAAGCTGAGCTGACCGTCCTAGAGTTCCTTCAACTCTAGTTTTCTTAACTTTTTAATCTTACTTTTCTCCTAACTTTTCAAAAACCATTTCGCTGATTTATCCACAAATTCCTTTCCCACTAATTTGAGGATATGTGATCGGGAAGTCCCCACCTGCTTATGACTTCTTTACACAAAAACTTGGCAAACGACTGAGCATATTTTAGCTCAGTTTGACATCTTATTCACATCTTGGTGTAGGAATGTAACCAAGAATAACAGTCACCCCCTGTAAACATTATTTTGCAGACAGACTGTCCTCCTTCCTATGATATAGTCAATCTGTTCAAGCAAATATGGTTCCCAAAAACCCTACTCCTTTGTGATCTTTCTCCTAATCTCCCCCCTTGCAACATTAGCTAACCCCTAGCTTCCTAAATCATCAGACCTAAGAGGTCTAGAGGCGCTACTATCAACCCCTTATGGTTTCTCCCAAAACAACAATTGATTGTTACTCTAAGGATTTTTTCTTGTCTTCAAAAACACCTGCTTTCGAAAGTCCTTCAATTTGTGGTTCAATCCCTTGGATTGCTTCATCTTTCAATGGATACTGATTCTTCCAAGGAGGTCTGGCTCCTGGTCGAAGTTCAACTTTCACAGATTGGGCTGATTTCACAAGTCCAATATCGGTACTGTGTTGAGACCACAAACATTCTGGAACTTGTTCCAACATCTTCTCTTTCATAGGGTCTGAATTCATCTGCACACTGCAAATAGATTAATGTGTCATCCGTACAGCTTGTGGCTCTCCTTGTCCTTGAGCCGAAATCATTATTTTGAGAAATCGCTGATCTTCACTCCTCCAAATCGCCAAATTCTCTTTCATCGGTATGAAAACAGCTTTCTCTGCTTCTGTCATAATTTCTCCTATTTGCTTCTGCTCATAGCCTTCCGAAACCAACAAGGTCACATGTGGCACACTCTTCTCAATCTCAAATTCTTTATTCAGATAATCGTCTGTGTTTATCTTCATAGCTGCTCCTTGTGGTCCTAAAATAATGCAACATGAGCTGAGTTGAACATTCTTTGGTTGAAGACTCAACCATTCCCCTGAGTTCGATTGGGCTGCATTCTTGAAATACTTGAGCATACAATGAAATGGATATTCCGGAAGCCTCGCATCTGGCATATTTGCCACAATAAATTTCTCCCATATCTTAGCCTGCTTCAAAAAATCTTCACTGAGATTTACAATCCAGAATACTGAAGACAAATCCATCTCTGTCATCATCAACAATTGGTAAACCTTTTCCTTTGGCACTTCTACCAGACAGCCGTCTGGTGTACATCTTATTGTACAGTTCAACTTACACAATGCATCTCTTCCCAACAATGCAATAGGTGTATGTTCTGATACCAGTATGGGTATTGTAATTTTTTGATTTTTATAGCAGAACTCAATTGGTTCCTTAAGAGTAATCAGCTGTTCCACTCCCTCAAATCCCTGTCCTAATTAGTTGATTTGACATAGTGAGATGTTAAACCTCTTAAGGCTGAACACAGATAAAAGCCTTTCCGCTATCCATCATCACTTCCCATGGTCCGTTGTTTATTTTCACTTCAATTGTTGGATATTTTTTCCCTAACTGGTGCTACCAGCTGACACCCCCCTTTCGGATCTTCTAGGCACCCCTAGAATCCTTGCTCCGGGCCCCTATAGGGGTTCACCTGTCCTCCAGATGATCTTGACTTGCTCCTGTATCTTCCTCTGAAATTCCCTCTGATGTTTCCTTCGGGCCCATTACACTCACAGCAAAGTCACCAACCTGTCCACAATTATAAACACTTCTGGAGATTGCTGGAAGTATGGCTTAAATCTTCCTCCTCTTCCTCTTTCTAAGCCTTCTCATCCTCTTCCTCTCCAATTATGTGTCTGTCCAGAAACTGGCTGTGGATATGAAACAACTGGTACCGCCATTGGTGGCTGGTACAATTGCGGTTGGAACTGGTCCGGTTGAAGCTGTGGCAGTGATTGTTGATTTGGTGCACACTGATTCTGCATAACCAAAGCTTGTTTCTTCTCCTTCTTATTCTCCACCAGTTGTATTTGATTGAGTTTTCTGAGAGTTTCTTGGTCCTGTTCTTTCTGGTTGTGTTCCTTTTTCCTGTAAAGATCCACTTGATGGGCTATATGATCTGTATAGACGCCTTTTGTCATGCTTCCAAGTCCAACCACCTCTGCCAGTTTGCTCCTTACTGGTGAGGGCAGTCCCATCTGCAGTTTAGCTCTCAAAATTGACTGCTCAATTTGACTCACATCTGGATCATTTCCAGTAATATTTCTCCACACTTGATGAACTCTTGACACATAGGCTCTCGGATTTTCTTGTTGTCCTAGTGGATCAATCAGAATGTTGTCAGGATGCACATTTGTTGGAAATGTATCTTTCAGTGCTCTCCACAGCCGATTCCTACTTGCAGCCAACAATTCAGGGTCGTTCACTGCAGTCCCCACATATCTATTGAGTCCAGCTCTCTGAAATATTTCTTCCATATCTGGAATCCCAAGGAGATTAGCCAAAAGTCTCTTAATGTCTCCTATGGCTGACTGTGTTCCCACCGTAATTTCTTCCAATTTTGAAATCCAAGGATAGGCTCCATCTTGAAGAGTAGGCAGCTTCTCAAGTATATCTGACATATCGGTATTTTGTAAAGGCTTATATTCTAGGTTTTGTCCTCGAATGATCACTGGCATCATCTTCTTACTGGTGCCCTCTTTCCTTGGCCTCAATGTATACTTTTTCTCCAATTCTTGGGATCCTTTCCTCAGCAGTTTTTTATTCTGTATCTTCAGCTTCTTGAGTTGTTGTTCCAGTTCTCTTACTTCTTCTAAATTATTCGCTTTATCCAGGCATGATACGCATCGGTCTATATCTCTTTCTATTTCTTCTGTGCTAGTCATTGTAGGATAAAATCCTCTTGAATATGAAGCACCTTTAATCTCCAAATCTTTATCGCTGTCTTCATCTTCGCTTTCATCAGAACTAGAATATCTTGTATTCTTCTTCTTCAAACATCCATCAGAGATCAAATCTCTAGTATCCTTCTTCTTCCTTCAACTTCCATCACCCCTTCTTTCCTCTCTTGCCAACTTCCTTCTGATCACAGAGTCATATCCACCCATGATCTCCTCTCAATCACTCTGATCATCATCATCATCTTCATCTTCAAGTTCCATCTTCCTTAACCTCACTCCACCCTTAGTTTCCAGACATCTCGTTTTCTTCCTACTTTTGGAGTTTTGATTCATCTTTATGGTCGTTTCTGCTTTTCCTCTCTCTATTATTCAATCACTTTTATCATGTTGATGACGTCAGGGTTAAGAGTCCCTTCCACTAGCCATGGTTGTTCAATGTCAGGCCAACATTTATTCCCTTTCCAGATAACCTTGCAATACCATTAACTAAAGGATTACTATTTTCTACTACCTCAACAGGAGTAATTACTTTCATAGTTTTGATGTCCTTTTTCCCCATTGTAACAACTCTTTTATATTCCTTTATTGTGAAGAAAAAAAATATTTTTCTTTTTTTCCCCAAATTAATTAATTAATCAATTATTTATTCATCAATGTATTTATTTGTATCAATTTATTTTAATTTATTTTATTTTACCAAATTATTGATTAGTGGCAATCTTACCACATTCAATCAGGAAAGTAAATGAAAGTAGTCAACTTCAGAGCAATCCAAAAAAATAAAGACCTCTAATCCTGCAACACTACAGCACTCACAAATCAATTGCCTAATAAGCACCCAATGACCTTAATTTTACAGAATAATGTCAGTACTCGATTCCCAACACAACTCTAATCAAACCAACTTATGCACAAAAACTCCAATATGCAATCAATTGATCAGTCTGTTGCCAAGTCCCTGTCAAATTGTCACAACATCAAATATGCTAGGCACACAAAATATCCTGTATGGGAATGTAAGTTCTGTAAATAGAACAGTACTGGCCTTAGTTTGACTGGATCTGTTGCAGCACACCCTGTCGCGTGATGTACTTGTCAGCACTTCCTCTCTCTCTCTGTCTCCTCCTTCTCGTCTCTCATATGTCTCTCATATGACAGAAAAACAAAGGACAAGAATTTAGTATTTTATGCACTCACTGAGTTATTTCAACCATTCAATACTCCTCTGTTCACATTCGCGCTAAGAAATAAGCAAACAACTTAACTCAGGAATATTTATAGATCAATAACATTTGATTTTATTTATTTTTTATTATTTTTTATTTTTAATCCGTCAACATATCTCTCTCATTTATCAATTCAATAGATCTCAACAAATAGTTTCATCATTAAGTAACAGCCGATTTAACAAACAGAACATTCTATTCGTGTTCAAATCTCCCCCACTCCCTGTCTGTCTGCTCTGTTCTGAGTCTGCATCTCCCAGCAACTCAGTGCAGGCAGAGGAGTGGCACATTTGCCCTACGTAACTCTAAACTCATAAAATCACACGCATGCGTAGTACATTCACCAGTGCGATTTCAGAGTGGATGGAGCTCTCTCCCAGCTAAACAACAGAAAGTAGACACGCCAACTTTACCTCCGTTCTTCATGAGGCAAACAGTAACATTTAACAGAGCTCACAAACCAACATAAAACATTGAACACAAATCCTACTTTGAAGTTTCTTAACTTCCCTTTATCCTAATCTGCAGATTTATAGTTATTTTCTTATCCATTACAAAACATCTCTATACACTGTTAAAACTCCTCCCTGTAGGCTCATGATATTCTAATAGTTAGTAAACGTTCTCTTTTTATAGAGAGTCATGACATTTTTAACCTTAACGTCCTTCCAGGGGGCTCACATATAGTTACCAACCACCAACGTTCTCACCCACGGAGACTCACAAGATCTCCAACACAAATTCCATCCCAACATGAGTCAACACACAGCTCAGACACAACAGAGACGTCTCCACTCCACCATTTTTCTCTCTCCCACACACACACACACACACACATACACATACAGTTTAAGAGGCTTTTTCCGTTCCTACGGACCTCTAAGGCAGTATTATACCTCCATTGCGCCGTATATTTCCATTGTTCCTACATTTCTGCTACCACAAGTTTCGCGGACATTCGATGAGCGGTCACATCAAACATATAATTCGTCAACCATAAATTGAGCGGTAACTTGCAACCGAATATATATACCACAACCTCAAGTCCCCGGGACTTACCTAAATTCACCTAACATGCTTTTAGGATTTTTCATCCCATCCTAATGATCGCCTCGTTTGAGGGCTTCCATAGATTCGCAATGGCCTAATTTGTATACATTTACCTTGGCCTTATTCCTTCATTCTATTCTTCAATAGTTATAGACACTCCCCCCTGTTTGCGTTGTTACCAGCGCAAACAAATTTAGATTTTTAGAACGGACTCCTATCCCACAGCAAATAACAGCAAAATTTGCACACATAAGTCTTTTAAACGGTACATTTCTCCAGCGCACACACCCATAAGCAAGCGAACCAACCAGCGCACAAAATTGTGAGTAATCTCACCTTACGTCTTGAGCGGGAGTCACTTCGCAGCTCATGAATGGAACACTGGAGAGACGCATCACGTCCCAAACGTTCCTCGTCGCCATTTCTGTTGTATCTAAATAATAATGCTAATTATGCTGTTAGAACAAGGAGTCCGCTTACACTGTACTTTGATTATAAAGGTTTATTTATATCACAAGATTTCAGCGTAAGTTTACAGACATCTGCAGGCATCTGGAGAACAATGACCCAAAATAATATGTTGTCCTGTCCTCCTTTGTCTCAACCAAGTATTTATACTTTTTAAAATGATATGGGTGGTCTCTCCTAGAGACCAATCCCATGACTCCACACAACAGACTTCCTCTGTTTTATGGGGTGCCCCTATAAAACTGCTCCCCAGATGCTTCCCTAAGCTGAATCAACATCCTCCAAGATACCATTTGCAAACGTTAGCAAAGTCATAAATTCCTTAGACACCACACTAACTTTCGCCAGGTGATGTACGGTTAGAGAAAGAGCTGGCCAAAAGTTGGCTAACATTAGCTATTATTTTTGCCTCAATCACACTAGACCTGAATGAAACGATGAAACCATCGGCCAAACGATTGAAGATTGATATTCTGACGTTTTTTCAGTGCAACGTGAGTTGTATTAGTCAGTATGGCAATGTAAAGTTATTGATCTGTCAGTTTCCCTAGCTAATTCCCTACTTTTCAGACTGACACAGTAACAAACAACTCTAACATTACATACGTCACTGTCATGGTGCACAGCAGAGGTCTGCACAGGACCGATTTCTTCATCTCGCTCCTGCCCGCATCCTGCTCCCTCCCGCACCTACTGGCGTTCGTCTGACTCCCACACGCTACCGCAAGAACTGGTCCCAAACCCAACCGCAGTCCTGCAATGTTATTTTAGGTCTATGTGATGCAGCTCACTTGCCAGCCATGGTCCGAGCAATTTTGCACCCTATAAGCAATATCAAATGCGCAAAAATAACTTAAGAAATAGGTTAGCAGAGATTCTCACATGGCCCGTACATTGTATTACTGGGATATATCAGTCAATATGCTAGATGTAGTTTCAAGAGAGCAGAGTTGGAGAGACTTGCACTTTCTCTTGAGCTATTTGTATAGCCTACCTTTTAGGAGTGGGAAGATTTTCAGACTGAGAAATATGGGTGATCAATATTTATACCGCAGGAGGCTGCTGAGGGGAGAACAGCTCATAATAATGGCCAGAATGGAGCAAATGGAATGGTATCAAACAACTGGAAACCATGTGTTTGATGTATTTGATACCATTCCACCTATTCCGCTCCAGTCATTACCACGAGCACGTCCTCCCAAATTAAGGTGCCACCAACCTCCTGTGATTTATACGTATTTCTAGGCAATGTAGTAAACTATAGTCTAATCATAGGCCTATTAGGAAGTACATTTCCTTGGAAAGATAACTGCTCCCTGCTTCTACGCCCATGCATAGGCTGTAGCCTACAATATTTAATTGAGACCACACGCGCACCTGATCTCGTAGGTATGGCTACTGAACTGGAAGCAGCAAGAATGATGACAGCAACACTTGCTACGTTTTGCATCTTTTAGGAGGATGATTTGCAGGCAAAGAAATGGGCAATCAATACTTTGAAAATGAAAAGACGCAACGCTCGCTCACCATAGTAGCCTAACCTATGGTCACCATGGTAACTTAACCTACGGTCACCATCAGTGGCAACCCATCAGCCCCACCTGTTTTGAGCCCCACATGTTTAGCAAAAAATTAAATAAAATGAAAAATAAAATACAACATTTTGCCTGTTTTGCATGTTATTTGGTGTTAATATTAATACGTGTCACATATCAGTTTGCAAACAATGTGAAACGCATACAAACATGGTCTCTTTTTTACTGTCTTGAGTAAGGCAGCTCCAAAATACAGGTGTTTCAGCCTAGCTCAGTGCTTTCTGTGGTGGTGGGGCAAGCCAGCAGAAAATACAGCGTGTTGAGCCGTGATTGGCTCAGTGTTCTGTCACTCATGGGGACACTACATCGCCACCAAGTCTAAGGGTAGACCTAAAAAATTCTAGCCCCTTGGGTGCTGTCATAAAGTTACATTAGAAGTGCCCATCCAAGTAGGCTCAAGGTCATTGGCCACAGACAAAATGACATCAAATCACATTATATCTACAGTAGCTTTGATTGGACTGATCATGTCAGCATCATACTTTCAGAATCTTAGCTAGCAGTCATGAATCAAGTTGACAATCTACTGGCAAATCCTTTTTAATCCTTGTCATATAAAGAGAAATAATGAAGAGACATTATCAGCCATTGGACATAAACATTACCCAACAAGTTGGAAATCGCAAATTCAACAACGAGTGGTTTGGAAGGAATCAGTGTCTAACTGCAAGCATTGCAAATCGATTATTAGCTTGCTGTTCAGTGGAGGGGCTGTGTGGTACCAAGTCTAAGATTAAGGGTCTCTTTTCCTAGTTTAAAATTATAAACGTTCAACATTGGCCATGCTGTCAATGAAGCACGTACAAAACAACTGTTAACTCGGAGCTGCAAAATCTGGCTTTAGTGAGTTCAAGACAACTGGGAACTTGGGGAAAACGAACTACGACTGGGAAAATTAATGTTGAACTTTCATCCAACTCGGAATTGTAAATCCGGAACTCAGGCCTCTTTCTAGAGCTACGACCTGAAGATCACTGACGTCATCATGATTCAAACTTTTTTATTTTCGAGTTCCTAGTTGTCTTAAAAGCACCATGAATCCAGAGAATGGCAGACTTTGATGACAAAGTTTGATGACAAAATTTGCCCACCTTCCTGTTCAAGTGAGCACAGCACAACAAAGTGAGTCCAAAAATATATTGTATGCTGCTGCATATATGATGTTATATGCCAGGGAGATATGTATACTGTAGCTAAGAAAGTAATACTAAGTGTATGTTGTTTAGTAAGCTGTTAGTAGCCCATGTGCCTCACTCTAATAATTGGTCTATTTTCACCTCTTAATTTCGCCTACAGTTTTGACTTGGTGGTGTACATGTACCCTATTACCTGTTTTTGAGAAATGTAATCATTGAATATTGTAAGAGCTTTCATTGTCTGCTTATATGCCCTCTATATTTATCCTACGGTTCGACTTGGTGTACATGGAGAACACTGTAAGAACGGCACATGTTCTGAATTCTGTCGCTGTACATTTCAAAAGTGCTGAACAAATCGTTATATTGACTACATCCGTCCTAGCTCGCACATTAATGCCTCTTATCCGCTTGTCGTCCCCTTATGCCATAGTTTGTACATCTCAATTGTCAATAGAAACCACATTTGTTTAAGCAAGTCAGCCATATCAGCTATGTTTTTTTTAAAGGCAGTAAATGAGGCTAAATGAATTGTTTCGCTGCCAGACAAGGCTCCACTGATAGCCAGGTGTAGCAATGGTAAGGTTGTTGGGACTCTGTTGGGACTCTGCTGTTGGGACAGCTTTATGTAGGCCCTAACAGTTTGTGGGCACCGTGTTTCACCTTTTTACAGCGATTAATGTATTGTTTAGTGTTGTGTTGTGTAGTGGCTTTGCTTGCATCCCACTTTATTTTTTTTGCCCCACCAAGATTTACATGCTAAAATCGCCACTGGTCACCATAGTAACCTAACCTATGTGCTTGCACTTCGACTCACGTTGGTTGAGTGCCCTGCACTTCTTTTCAATTATCAATATTTATTTACAGACACTGTAGTAAACTACAGTCTGATCATATTCAACTTAACAGCTACGTAATTCTCCCCCCATTTAGGCAGCCTACCAGTGGTGTAAAGTCCTTAAGTAAAAATATTTGTAAGTACTACTTAAGTATTTCGGGGGGGTATCTGTACTTTACTATTTATATTTTTGACAATTTTCACTTTTACTTCACTATATTCCTAAAAAATAACATCCCTGGTCATCCCTACTGTCTCTGATCTGGGTCACTAAACACAAAATGTGCCTTTGGCTATCTGTAAATGAATAAATAAAATGAAAAAATGGTGCCCCCTGGTTTGCTTAATATAAGGATTTTGAAATAATTTATACTTTTAGATTTACTTTTACTCAAGTAGTATTTTATTGGGTCACATTTACTTGAGTCATTTTCTGTTAGGTATCTTTACTTTTACTCAAGTATGACAATGGGTACCTTTTCCACCACTGCAGCCAACTCTATTTCAGTAAGACCACACATACTAGGCACACTTGAACTCTCACGCCCAACTAGGAGGTAGGCTGCTGAAGTTGAAGCAGCAAATTCGTAGAATGTGAATAATGGGAAAATTATGTGATTTTAATACAATAGGTAGGCTAACGCATACAAAACAGAAAGATGACCGTTTCCAAATAATCTGTAGGACAACAAAAATATTTTAATCCCAAAGTTGTCTGTCTGACCGCTCGCTACCGCCCGCAGCATGAAAACTGTCGACCGCACCGCAAAGATCTCTGTGGGAACCGGCAGGTAGCGCAGGCATCCGGCGGGAATGCAGCCCTCTAGTGCAGTCAATACACAACACTATGCTCATCATGTCTTAGCAGGATCAGATGGTGACAGCGGTCCCAGCAGGGTCAGACAGGGAGCTCAGGTGAATTTTGCAGTACAGAGCCTTGCAAAAGTATTCATCCCCCTTGGCGTTTTTCCTATTTTGTTGCATTACAACCTGTAATTGAAAATACATTTTTATTTGGATTTCATGTAATGGACATACACAAAATAGTCCAAATTGGTGAAGGGAAATGAAAAAAATAACTTGTTTCAAAAAATTCTACAAAATAAATAACGGAAAAGTGGTGCGTGCACATGTAGTCACCCCCTTTGCTATGAAGCCCCTGAATAAGATTTGGTGCAACCAATTACCTTCAGAAGTCACATAATTAGTTAAATAAAGTCCACCTGTGTGCAATCTAAGTGTCACATGATCTGTCACATTATCTAAGTATATATACACCTGCTCTGAAAGGCCCCAGAGTCTGCAATACCAGTAAGCAAGGGGCACCACCAAGCAAGCAGCACCATGAAGACCAAGGAGCTCTCCAAACAGGTCAGGGACAAAGTTGTGGAGAAGTACAGATCAGGGTTGGGTTATAAAAAAATGTCAGAAATGTTGAACATCCCACGGAGCACCATTAAATCGATTATTAAAACATTGAAAGAATATGGCACCACAACAAACCTGCCTAGAGAGGGCCGCCCACCAAAACTCACGGACCAGGCAAGGGGGTCATTAATCAGAGAGGCAACATAGAGACCAAAGATAACCCTTAAGGAGCTGCAAAACTCCACAGTGGAGATTGGAGTATCTGTCCATAGGACCACTTTCAGCCGTACACTCCACAGAGCTGGGCTTTACGGAAAAGTGGCCAGAAAAAACCCATTGCTGTCACGGTTTCGGCCGAGGCTGCTCCTTCTCCTTGTTCGGGCAGGCTTCGGCTGTCGTCGTCTCCGGAGTACTAGCTGCCACCGTTCTATGTTTCTATGTTCTATGTCACGTGTAGTAGTTGGTTCGCTGTTCTGTGCTCTCTGTATTTCGTTTTGTTTGAGAGAGTCCTGCACGTTGTGCGCACTTACTTTGGTTCTTCCAGTGTGCGTATGTTTCGCCTGTGGCCTGTTGCCGTGTTTGGCTTGTATTTTCGGACTTCACTAAATACATCTGTTTCGAATCTCTGTGTGTCCTGCGTGTGATTCCACGTTACCTCTACACTCAACCCTGACAGAATTACACACCATCTCTATGGAATCAGCAGGAGCACCCGCACCCACAGAGATCATCGAGGAGCGCCTTCGTGGACAGGAGGACAGGATCAACCAAATCGGGCACGCCCTGGACCGAGTCATGAACACCCTGTCACGGTTTACTAAGCCAGAACCCAGAAGCAGACCAGGACAAGGTAAGTGGTGTCAAAGGTGAGTGTTTATTTAACTGATCCACGAGTGCTGCTGAATAATCCAGGGAACAGAGCGGGCGGCGTGGATGAGTTGTTGAGGGTGCAGTAGTTGGTCCAATGATGGCTCGGCAGCCGCCGACCATCAGGCAGAGGTTGGGTGAAGGTTCCGGACGAGTGACTGCAGGGAGAACAAAACGGAGGTAAGCATACAACAAGCAACCAAGGTGCAAAACCACAAAACTAATGCTCTAAGCTCTAAGACTGATCCGCTGATAAACATACTGTTCATGGCTAACGATCCGGCAGGGAATGGATGTTAGGCCAGAGCCTAAGAAGGGTGATGATCAGGACCAGGTGTGCAGATTGCTGATGGGATGCAGGTGCGGAAATCAAGAGAGCTCCCGCCTAGCAATGTTGCCCGGCAACCAGGCAGGGAGCGTTCCAGAACCCTCGGGAAACTGGAGATCACGAGCGGAAAAACTAGTACACAGACAGGACCCGACTCAGACTGCCGGGATCGTTACAGTACCCCCTCCGACGAAACGCCACCGGGCGGACTCCCGGAGCGCCAGGATGGAGGCGGTAGAAGTCACGAATGAGGTCAGCATCTAGGATCTGTCGCCGCGGAATCCAACTCCTCTCTTCAGGACCATACCCCTCCCAGTCCACGAGATACTGGAAACCCCGGCCCCGCCGTCTGGAATCCATGATGCGTCGCACCGTGTAGGCAGGACCACCTCCGATCATCCGAGGAGGAGGAGGAGGAGGCGGAGGAGGCAACAGAGGACTGAGGAAAACAGGCTTGAGGCAGGAGACATGAAAGGTGGGGTGGACTCTGAGCGTCCTCGGTAGTTTGAGTCGAACTGCCACCGGATTGATCACCTTCTCCACCACAAACGGACCAATGAACTTGGTAACAACTTCCTAGACTCAGTCCGTAAAGGAAGATCCCGTGTGGCCAACCAGACCCTATCTCCGATGGTATAGGTGGGAGCGGGGATCCGGCGACGATTCGCCTGGAGCTGATACCGGTCCGAAACTCTAAGGAGTGCCTTTCTGGCCCGATGCCAGGTCCGGTGGCAACGCGAATATGGGCCTGAACAGAAGGCACTGAGAGCTCCTTCTCCTGAGAAGGGAACAAGGGAGGTTGGTAGCCATACAGGCACTGGAAGGGAGACATCCCAGTGGCAGATGTAGGGAGAGTATTGTGGGCATACTCAACCCAAGGCAACTGAGAGACCCAGGAGGTGGGGTTGGAAGAGACCAGGCAGCGTAGCGTGGATTCCATCTTCTGGTTGGCTCTCTCCGCCTGACCATTAGATTGGGGGTGAAAACCAGATGTGAGACTGACTGTAGCTCCAATGGCCAAACAGAAGGACTTCCAGACAGCAGAGGTAAACTGAGGGCCACGGTCGGAAACGATATCACTGGGCAAACCGTGGACCCTGAAAACCTCCCTAACCAGGATCTCGGACGTCTCCGAGGCAGAGGGAAGCTTGGCAATTGGCACAAAGTGGGCGAACTTGCTGAATCTGTCCACGATAGTCAGAACGACCGTGTTCCCCTCAGAAGCGGGCAACCCAGTGACAAAGTCCAGGGCCAGATGCGACCATGGTCGCGGGGAATAGGAAGGGGGGTGAAGTAGTCCAGAGCTGGGCCGATTGGTACTCTTATTCTGCGCACACACTGGACAGGCAGCAACAAAACCCCGAGTATCCTCGGCCATGGCAGGCCACCAAAAACGTCTGCGAAGAAACGCCATCGTCCGAGCCACGCCAGGGTGACAAGCCATCTTGCTGGCGTGGGACCATTTGAGGACAGCAGGACGAACCGACTCAGGCACAAACAACCGACCGGGTGGACCGTTACCGGGACCGGGCTGCGTCCGAAGGGCCGCCATCACCTCCTCCTCAATCTTCCACATAACTGCTCCCACGACGCAGTTCCGGGGGAGAATTGTCTCGGTCTTGGACCCACTCTCTTCCGTCTTGGAGAACATCCGAGACAAGGCGTCCGCCTTGCCGTTCTTAGATCCAGGTCGGAACGTCAGGGAAAAATTGAATCGTCCGAAAAACAACGACCACCTGGCCTGACGGGGAGTTGAGACGTCTAGCCGATTGCACGTAAGCAAGATTCTTGTGGTCAGTCCACACAATAAACGGTTGCTCCGCCCCCTCCAACCAGTGGCGCCACTCCTCCAAGGCAAGTTTCACCGCGAGAAGCTCCCGGTTACCCACATCGTAATTCCTCTCCGCAGGCGAAAGGCGACGAGAGTAGTAGGCGCAGGGATGGAGTTTACTGTCCGTGGAGCATCGCTGCGACAGGATGGCGCCAACTCCCACATCAGATGCGTCCACTTCAACGACGAACTGACGGGCCGTGTCCGGTTGAGAGAGAATCGGTGCGTTGGTGAATCGCCTCTTCAAATCCAGAAACGCTCGATCCGCCTCCGGATTCCACTTGAAGGTCCTGATACTGGAAGTCAAGGCAGTTAACGGAGCGGCCACACGGCTGTAATCCCGGATGAATCTGCGGTAGAAATTCGCAAACCCCAAAAATCTCTGGAGCTGCAATCTCGTACCGGGCTGGGCCCATTCCAGAACCGCTCTAACCTTCTCCTGGTCCATCCTAATCTCTCCCCTGGAGATGATGTACCCGAGAAAGGATGTCGTGTGGGCGTGAAACTCGCACTTCTCGGCCTTCACGAACAGGCGATTCTCCAACAATCGCTGCAGAACCTGCCGGACATGCTGGACGTGGTCGGAAGGTTCCTTCGAGAAGATCAGAATGTCATCCAGGTAAACAAACACAAAGAGACCGATCATATCTCTCAGGACGTCGTTCACCATACTCTGGAATACCGCTGGAGCATTGGTCAGTCCAAACGGCATCACCTGATACTCGAGTGACCCATCGGTGTATTGAAACCCGTCAACCACTCGTCCCCCTCTCTGATCCGGACCATGTGATACGCATTGCGTAGGTCTAGCTTGGTGAACACCGTAGCACCCTGTAAGGAGTCGAAGGCAGAACTCATCAAGGGCAGGGGATACTTGTTCTTGACCGTGATGTCATTCAACCCCCGATAATCAATACACGGTCGAAGAGAGCCATCCTTCTTACCCACAAAGAAGAATCCTGCCCCCAGGGGTGATGACGAGGGCCGAACGAGACCAGCAGCTAGGGACTCCTTGATGTAGGTCTCCAAAGCCTCACGTTCAGGTCGGGAGATACTGTATAACCTTCCCTTGGGGTAGACAGCTCCAGGGAACAGGTTGATGGCACAATCATATGGTCGGTGGGGAGGGGAGTGACAGAGCCTTCTGCTTACTGAACACTTCCCCCAAATCGTGATATGTCTCGGGAACCAGGGACAAATCTGGGGGTTTAGCCTCCATCACCTGACTGGGAACCGAATGGGGACAGGCAGTCTTGAGACAGTTAGCATGACAATCAAGGCTCCAACTCGTTACCTTGCCCGTCACCCAATCGAACGTGGGATTGTGTTCCTTCAGCCAGGGGTATCCAAGGACCAGAGGAACATGGGAAGACGGCAGAATGAAGAATGAAATCATCTCAGAATGATTCCCCGACAACAGCATCTTAACCGGTTCAGTCCTCATCGTGATACGTGCCAGACTACTGCCGTCCAGAGTGGTAGCTTCAATGGCTTCCGGCAATTGCTCCTTGGAAAGCCCCAGCTGTTCCACCAACTCGGCATCAAGAAAGCTTCCACCGGCACCTGAATCGATCAAAGCGTTAATCGCTAAGCTCTGATTCCTGTTCATAAGGGTAGCCGGGAAACGGGGTCTGACAGAGGTATTGAGAGGTCGAAACTGGCTCGCTAAAAGTCCTCCCAACTTTAGCGAGCCGCGCAGTTTGACGACCGCCGGGAACCAGTGGCGAGGTAATGTCCCGAACCACCACAGTAGAGGCAACAGTTAGTCCTACGTCTGTGTTGGCGCTCCTCCTTGGTTAACCCGTGCCGCCCCACTTGCATGGGTTCAGAATCGGGAGACAGGACCTCTCCACTAATCCTGTGTGGTGGACGATGATCGACGTATTCTGGTCCAATCCCCGACCCGACTGGAACCTGAGAAGCTGATCGGTTGGACGGGACCCATTGCTTCTCCCTCCTTCGCTCTCGGACTCGATTATCCACCCGAATAGACAAGGCTACCAAGCTGTCCAGGTCACTAGGCTCCGGATAGGAGATCAACTCATCCTTGAGCTGCTCCGACAGACCCTGGTAAAAGGCCGCCTGCAGAGACTCCTCATTCCACCCACTCTCCACAGCCAACGTCTTGAACTCGATCACGAAGTCGGCCACGCTGCGAGTTCCTTGGTGAAGCGAAAACAGGCGCCTAGCTGCGTCCCTCCCTCGGACGGAATGGTCGAAGAGCTTCCTCATCTCGGCCGTGAATCCCTGGTATGAAGCCATGCAGGGGTCTTGTCGTTCCCAAACGGCTGAAGCCCACTCCAGCGCTCGACCACGCAGCAACTCAATCACAAAGGCTATCCTAGCCTTGTCTGTGGCATAAGAGTAGGGCTGTAGATCGAACACTAACCCACACTGCATAAGGAAAGAACGGCATCTTCCCAGCTCCCCCTCATATTTATCCGGCGTCGGAACCTTGGGCTCACGGAAGGACACAGCTCCAGAAGCGGCAGGCGAGATGGGTGAAACCGGTAGTGGATCCTCCACCGGAAACTTGCGCTGGTTCTGGACCTCCGTCAGACCGGTAGAAAGGTTCCGAACTGCCAACGCGATCTCCTGTAGCTCCGTGCTATGATGGCCCAACATCTTCTCCTGATGGGTAATGGCATGGCGAACAGAGTCCAGGTCCGCTGGGTTCATTACTGGCCGGATCGTTCTGTCACGGTTTACTAAGCCAGAACCCAGAAGCAGACCAGGACAAGGTAAGTGGTGTCAAAGGTGAGTGTTTATTTAACTGATCCACGAGTGCTGCTGAATAATCCAGGGAACAGAGCGGGCGGCGTGGATGAGTTGTTGAGGGTGCAGTAGTTGGTCCAATGATGGCTCGGCAGCCGCCGACCATCAGGCAGAGGTTGGGTGAAGGTTCCGGACGAGTGACTGCAGGGAGAACAAAACGGAGGTAAGCATACAACAAGCAACCAAGGTGCAAAACCACAAAACTAATGCTCTAAGCTCTAAGACTGATCCGCTGATAAACATACTGTTCATGGCTAACGATCCGGCAGGGAATGGATGTTAGGCCAGAGCCTAAGAAGGGTGATGATCAGGACCAGGTGTGCAGATTGCTGATGGGATGCAGGTGCGGAAATCAAGAGAGCTCCCGCCTAGCAATGTTGCCCGGCAACCAGGCAGGGAGCGTTCCAGAACCCTCGGGAAACTGGAGATCACGAGCGGAAAAACTAGTACACAGACAGGACCCGACTCAGACTGCCGGGATCGTTACACACCCTCCATCGATGGGAGACCAGCGGGGTACCCACACCCCCACCTACCGCACCATCACCATCGGTCAGCCCGCCTGTCCAACTTCCGGAACCCAGTGGGATTCGGCTCTCGCTCCCGAGGGCGTGTCAGGGGTTCCTGTTGCAAGTTGAACTCTACCTCGCCACCGTACACCCGGCGCCCTCGGGACACGAGAGCGTTTCCGCCCTCATCTCCTGTCTCACCGGCAAGGCGTTGGAGTGGGCCAACGCCGAATGGAGGAGAATAGACGCCGCTACCATCACCTATGCGGAGTTCTCCCGCCGCTTCCGTGCTGTGTTTGACCATCCACCGGAAGGGAAGGCGGCGGGGGAGCGTCTATTCTACCTCCGGCAGGGGATGAGGAGCGCTCAGGAGTTTGCAAATTTTATAGATCGCAAATTCTGTGTAGAGTTAGGGATTCCCCTCCTTCCGGTAAATAATAATTTCCCTGTACATGCCCTAGATAGTCGTCCGTTAGGATCCGGGTTGATTAGGGAGGTCAGTGCCACTTAGGATGGAGACGCAGGGGGGTCATGAGGAGACGATTCAGCTCTATCTGATCGACTCTCCTGCGTATCCGGTGGTGCTGGGGCTTCCCTGGTTGATTACCCATGATCCTACTATTTCGTGGCGAGAGAGGGCTCTTAAGGGGTGGTCTGCTCAGTGTGAGGGGCTATGTCTGGGTGTTTCCGTAGGGGCGACCTCGGTGGAGAGTCCGAACCAAATGCCCGCATTGCACATTCCCCCCGAGTATGAGGATTTGGCACTCGTGTTTAGCAAGACGAGAGCGGCACGGTTGCCACCTCATAGACAGGGGGATTGTGCGATAGACCTCCAGGCAGGAGCTGCGCTCCCGCGGAGCCATGTGTATCCTTTGTCACAGGAGGAGAAGAGGGCAATGGAGACATACATTGCCGAGTCTCTGAGACAGGGATACATACGGCCCTCCACTTCACCCGCGTCCTCAAGCTTCTTTTTTGTGAAGAAAAAGGATGGAGGTTTGCGCCCGTGTATTGATTACCGCGGTCTCAATCAGATTACTGTGAAATATAGTTATCCACTCCCGCTGATTGCGACTATGACGGAGTCATTACACGGGGCACGGTTCTTCACAAAATTGGACCTCAGGAGCGCATATAACTTGGTGCGCATTAGAGAGGGCGATGAATGGAAGACAGCATTTAGTACTACCTCCGGTCATTACGAGTATCTCGTCATGCCATACGGGTTAATGAATGCTCCATCAGTCTTCCAATCCTTTGTAGATGAGATTTTCCGGGACATGCAGGGGCAGGAAGTAGTCGTGTACATAGACGATATTCTGGTGTACAGTTCTACCCGGGCCGAACATGTAGCCCTGGTGCGCCGAGTATTGAGGAGGCTGTTGGAGCATGACCTGTATGTCAAAGCCGAGAAATGTCTGTTCTTCCAGGAGTCGGTCTCCTTTTTGGGTTATCAGTTGTCTGCGTCAGGGGTGAGGATGGAGGTTGACCGTGTGTCAGCCGTGCGTAATTGGCAAACCCCAACCACGGTTAAAGAGGTGCAGCAGTTCTTGGGTTTTGCGAATTACTACCGGAGGTTTATCCGGGGTTTTGGACAGGTGGCAGCTCCCATAACGTCCCTTCTGAAAGGGGGGTCCGTGCGCTTGCGGTGGTCAGCTGAGGCGGACAGGGCTTTTGGGAGACTGAAGGACCTGTTTACCTCGGCTCCAGTGCTGGCGCATCCGGATCCCGCTTTACCATTCCAAGTGGAAGTGGACGCGTCTGAAGCCGGTATCGGGGCTGTTCTCTCACAACGGTCCGGCACACCACCTAAACTCCGCCCCTGTGCCTTTTATTCGAAAAAGCTCAGTCCGGCGGAGCGTAATTATGACGTAGGGGACAGGGAGCTGTTAGCCGTGGTACAAGCCCTAAAGGTGTGGAGGCATTGGCTTGAGGGGGCTCAACACCCTTTTCTCATTCTGACTGACCACCGTAACCTGGAATACATTCGGGCAGCTAGGAGACTGAATCCTCGCCAGGCTCGTTGGACTATGTTTCTAGCCCGGTTCGTGTTTAAGATCACTTACATCCCTGGGTCCCAGAACGGGAAGGCAGATGCCCTGTCTCGGCGGTATGACACGGAGGAGAGGTCCGTTGAGCCCACTCCCATACTACCTAAGTCTTGTCTGGTTGCACCGGTGGTATGGGAGATCGATACGGACATCGAGCGGGCATTACGCACCGACCCTAGCCCTCCACAGTGTCCGGTGGGTCGGACGTACGTCCCGCTCGAGGTCCGGGATCGGCTCATTTATTGGGCTCACACGTCACCCTCCTCTGGGCATCCAGGTATTGGCCGGACAGTGCACTGCCTTAGCACAAAGTACTGGTGGCTAACGTTAGCCAGGGATGTGAGGATTTATGTCTCCTCCTGCTCGGTGTGTGCCCAGTGTAAGGCGCCCAGACACTTGCCCAGGGGTAAGTTACAACCCCTGCCCGTTCCACAACGACCCTGGTCTCACCTCTCGGTGGATTTCGTTACAGCCTTCCCTCCTCACAGGGGAATACCACCATCCTGGTCGTTGTGGATCGGTTCTCGAAGGCCTGTCGTCTCCTTCCCATGCCGGGTCTTCCTACTGCCCTACAGACCGCTGAGGCTCTATTTACCCACGTCTTCCGGCATTACGGGGTACCCGAGGATATAGTGTCTGATCGAGGCCCCCAGTTTACCTCCAGAGTCTGGAGAGCGATTATGGAACGGTTGGGGGTTTCGGTGAGCCTTACCTCGGGTTACCACCCGGAGAGTAATGGGCAGGTCGAACGTGTCAACCAGGATGTGGGTAGGTTTCTGAGGTCATATTGCCAGGGCCGGCCGGAGGAGTGGGCGAGATATGTTCCCTGGGCCGAGATGGCACAGAACTCTCTCCGCCACTCCTCCACTAAACTAACCCCTTTCCAGTGTGTGTTGGGGTACCAGCCGGTTCTGGCACCTTGGCATGAGAGCCAGATCAAGGCCCCTGCGGTGGATGAGTGGGTGCGGCACTCGGAGGAGATGTGGAACGCTGCACACATCCATCTGCAGCGAGCCATCCGTCGACAGAAGACGAGCGCCGATCTCCACCGCAGTGAGGGGCCAGTGTACGCACCTGGAGATCGAGTCTGGCTCTCAACCAGAAACCTGCCCCTCCGCCTGCCCTGCCGGAAGCTGGGTCGGCGGTTTGTGGGGCCTTTTAAAGTCCTGAGGAGATTGAACGAGGTGTGTTACAGGTTACAACTGCCCATTGATTACAAGAATATTAACCCCTCGTTCCATGTGTCTCTCCTCAGGCCGGTGGTAGCTGGTCCACTCCAGGACTATGAGATAGAAGAGACTCCTCCGCCCCCGTTGGACATCGAGGGGGCTCCGGCGTACACTGTTCGGTCCATCCTAGATTCGAGACGCCGGATGGGGGGTCTCCAATATCTCGTGGAGTGGGAGGGGTACGGCCCGGAGGAGCGGTGCTGGGTGCCGAGGAGGGACATCCTAGACCCGTCTCTTCTGACCGAGTTCCATCGTGGTCATCCTACGCGCCCTGCTCCGCGTCCTCCTGGTCGTCCCCGAGGCCGGGGTCGGCGCACGGCTGGAGCCGCGCGTCAAGGGTGGGGTACTGTCACGGTTTCGGCCGAGGCTGCTCCTTCTCCTTGTTCGGGCAGGCTTCGGCGGTCGTCGTCTCCGGAGTACTAGCTGCCACCGTTCTATGTTTCTATGTTCTATGTCACGTGTAGTAGTTGGTTCGCTGTTCTGTTCTCTCTGTATTTCGTTTTGTTTGAGAGAGTCCTGCACGTTGTGCGCACTTACTTTGGTTCTTCCAGTGTGCGTATGTTTCGCCTGTGGCCTGTTGCCGTGTTTGGCTTGTATTTTCGGACTTCACTAAAGACATCTGTTTCGAATCTCTGTGTGTCCTGCGTGTGATTCCACGTTACCTCTACACTCAACCCTGACAATTGCTTAAAGAAAAAAATAAGCAAACATGTTTGGTGTTCTCCAAAAGGCATGTGGGAGACTCACCAAACATATGGAAGAAGGTACTCTGGTCAGATTAGACTAAAATTGAGCTTTTTGGCCATCAAGGAAAACGCTATGTCTGGCGCAAACCCAACACCTCTCATCACCCCAAGAACACCATCCCCACAGTGAAGCATGGTGGTGGCAGCATCATGCTGTGGGGATGTTTTTCATCAGCAGGGACTGGGAAACTGGTCAGAATTGAAGGAATGATGGATGGTGCTAAATACAGGGAAATTCTTAAGGAAAACCTGTTTCAGTCTTCCAGAGATTTGAGAATGGGACAGAGGTTCACCTTCCAGCAGGACAATGACCCTGAGCATACTGCTAAAGCAACACTCAAATGGTTTAAGGGGAAACATTTAGATGTCTTGGAATGGCCTAGTCAAAGCCCAGACCTCAATCCAATTGAGAATCTGTGGTATGACTTAAAGATTGCTGTACACCAGCGGAACCCATCCAACTTGAAGGAGCTGGAGCAGTTTTATATACTGTATACTATATGGGGGATTGGAAATTATGCAGACAATTACATTAATGGAAGCTACAATCTATCCACAATATTAAAGCTGTTCTTACACAGTGTGTTCAGTATGGAGTAATTGAGTTGTAACTGTCTGGCCTCTACTGAGCTGTTCCTCCACAGTGTGTTCAGTATGGAGTAATGGAGTTGTAACTGTCTGGCCTGTACTGAGCTGTTCCTCCACAGTGTGTTCAGTATGGAGTAATGGAGTTGTAACTGTCTGGCCTGTACTGAGCTGTTCCTCCACAGTGTGTTCAGTATGGAGTAATGGAGTTGTAACTGTCTGGCCTGTACTGAGCTGTTCCTCACAGTGTGTTCAGTATGGAGTGATGGAGTTGTAACTGTCTGGCCTGTACTGAGCTGTTCCTCACAGTGTGTTCAGTATGGAGTAATGGAGTTGTAATTGTCTGGCCTGTACTGAGCTGTTCCTCCACAGTGTGTTCAGTATGGAGTAATGGAGTTGTAACTGTCTGGCCTGTACTGAGCTGTTCCTCACAGTGTGTTCAGTATGGAGTAATGGAGTTGTAACTGTCTGGCCTGTACTGAGCTGTTCCTCACAGTGTGTTCAGTATGGAGTAATGGAGTTGTAACTGTCTGGCCTGTACTGAGCTGTTCCTCACAGTGTGTTCAGTATGGAGTAATGGAGTTGTAACTGTCTGGCCTGTACTGAGCTGTTCCTCACAGTGTGTTCAGTATGGAGTAATGGAGTTGTTTATGTCCTCCTCTGAAGGAGCACTAAACTGCACAGTGCACACACTGCATGGCTTCTGGAGTCAGACTGGTTCCATGCTGAGAGGTGATAAGCTATTTAACATGTTCATGTACAGTTGCTATAACAACACCACCAGTCAGCTGTTTAACATGTTCATATACCAGCTACCTACTGGGACAAACCTGGACCTGAGACCTACCAGCTACCTACTGGGACAAACCTGGACCTGAGACCTACCAGCTACCTACTGGGACAATTCTGGACCTGAGACCTACCATCTACCTACTGGGACAAACCTGGACCTGAGACCTACCATCTACCTACTGGGACAAACCTGGACCTGAGACCTACCATCTACCTACTGGGACAAACCTGGACCTGAGACCTACCAGCTACCTACTGGGACAAACCTGGACCTCCTCTCCTCTCCTCTCCTCTCCTCTCCTCTCCTCTCCTCTCCTCTCTCTCTCCTCTCCTCTCCTCTCCTCTCCTCTCCTCTCCTCTCCTCTCCTCTCCTCTCCTCTCATTTACATTTACATCATTTAGCTCCTATCCAGAGTGACTTACAAATTGGTGCATTCACCTTATGATAGCCAGTGGGACAACCACTTTACAATATATATATATTTCCTCTCCTCTCCTCTCCTCTCTGTCCTGTAGTCTCTTAAACTGACTGGAAGACAGGGGGAGAACCGCCTCTCACACATTGATTAGTTGAAAGGACAGGGGAAGAATATTTTCTGAGAGGACAGAGGGAGAACCGTTTCCTGGCAGCTAGGAAGATGAGGAGGTTCTAGTCCATGAGATGGTTTCGTTTTCCCTGGTTGAGGAGAGAGACCGCACAGACTGAGACCAGCCCACTCATACCAAAGGTACAGGAACTGTCTGTCTGTCTGTCTGTCTGTCTGTCTGTCTGTCTGTCTGTCTGTCTGACAACCTGTATGCTGTTAGTTATATACTCACTGTACATCATACTGAATAGAGTTTACAGTCCCTTCAACGTTGCAAGCATAGAAAAACAATCTAGAAAGCACTTGCAACCTTTAACCCTGTCAATTTGACTGGTAAACACACGGGTACACTCACAATGGCTAGCAGTCCACCCATTATGCCATTCTTGACTTGAATGGGGGGACCTGTTCTATAGATTATATTTCTATGGTTGAGAGTAGGCTAAACCTAAAGACAATGACCACTATAGACTGAACTTGATAAGTTGTTTTGGTCTCAGGGAAACCTAATTGTGTTTTGTCCATCCTGTATTCCTCTCTGAAGACAGACACAGATAGAGAGTTGTCAGGAGTCCTTCAGGGGAGTGAGGACAGCAGCACAGAAGAACAGGCTCCAGAACCAGGACCTAATGATGGACCAGAGAACCAGGGTAGAACCAGGGAGGTAGAACCCAGAGCCCATAGCAGGCCCTTCTCCCTGAGCGACTGCCTTCTCAAGTACCTCCTGTTCTTCAGCAACCTCCTCTTCACGGTGCTAGGCCTGTTGGTCCTGGCCCTGGGTCTGTGGGGCCTCATCAACAAGGAATCCTTCGCTCAGGAGAAAATAGGACAGATCAGCACCGACCCCATGCTGGTGTTTGTGATGCTGGGCTTGGTGCTGTCCACCCTCTGCCTGTCAGGCTGTGTGGGGGCTCTGAGAGAGAACTGCTGCCTGCTCCAGGTCTTCTCAGCCACGGTGATGGTCCTAGTAGTAGCCTAGGTCCTAGCGGCCATCTTGGCCTACAGCCTGCAGGGACAGATAGAGGGATACCTGAGGTCAGGTATGCTGGCTGCCATGGTGCGTTACCAGGATGACCTGGACCTGAGGTTCATCACAGATGAGATCCAGATAGGACTGCAGTGCTGCGGGGCCAACAACTACAGAGACTGGCAGGTCAACATGTGAGTGAGATGTGACTGACCAGACCACTGACATGATCAATCAATCAATCAATTTTATTTTATATAGCCCTTCTTACATCAGCTAATATCTCGAAGTGCTGTACAGAAACCCAGCCTAAAACCCCAAACAGCTAGTAATGCAGGTGTAGAAGCACGGTGGCTAGGAAAAACTCCCTAGAAAGGCAAAACCTAGGAAGAAACCTAGAGAGGAACCAGGCTATGAGGGGTGGCCAGTCCTCTTCTGGCTGTGCCGGGTGGAGATTATAACAGAACCATGCCAAGATGTTCAAAAATGTTCATAAGTGACAAGCATGGTCAAATAATAATCAGGAATAAATCTCAGTTGGCTTTTCATAGCCGATCATTAGAGTTTAAAACAGCAGGTCTGGGACAGGTAGGGGTTCCATAACCGCAGGCAGAACAGTTTAAACTGGAATAGCAGCAAGGCCAGGCGGACTGGGGACAGCAAGGAGTCACCACGGCCGGTAGTCCCGACGTATGGTCCTAGGGCTCAGGTCTCTCAGTTGGCTTTTCATAGCCGATCATTTAGAGTTGAAAACAGCAGGTCTGGGACAGGTAGGGGTTTCGTAGCCGCAGGCAGAACAGTTGAAACTGGAATAGCAGCAAGGCCAGGCGGACTGGGGACAGCAAGGTGTCATCATGCCCGGTAGTCCTGACGTATGGTCCTAGGGCTCAGGTTCTCAGAGAGAAAGAGAGAACGAGAGAATTAGAGAGAGCATACTTAAATTCACACAGGACACTGGATAAGACAGGAGAAGTACTCCAGGTATAACCAACTAACCCCAGCCCCCCGACACATAAACTACTGCAGCATAAATACTGGAGGCTGAGACAGGAGCGGTCCGGAGACACTGTGGCCCCATCCGAAGAAACCCCGGACAGGGCCAAACAGGAAGGATATAACCCCACCCCACTCCGCCAAAGCACAGCCCCCGCACCACTAGAGGGATATCCCCAACCACCAACTTACAATCCTGAGACAAGGCCGAGTATAGCCCACAGAGGTCTCCACCACAGCACAAACCAAGGGGGGCGCCAACCCAGACAGGAAAATCACGTCAGTAACTCAACCCACTCAAGTGACGCACCCCTCCCAGGGACGGCATGAAAGAGCACCAGCAAGCCAGTGACTCAGCCCCTGCAACAGGGTTAGAGGCAGAGAACCCCAGTGGAGAGGGGAACCGGCCCGGCAGAGACAGCAAGGGCTGTTCGTTGCTCCAGCCTTTCCGTTCACCTTCACACTCCTGGGCCAGACTACACTCAATCATATGACCTACTGAAGAGATAAGTCTTCAGTAAAGACTTAAAGGTTGAGACCGAGTCTGCGTCTCTCACATGGGTAGGCAGACTGTTCCATAAAAATGGAGATCTATAGGAGAAAGCCCTGCCTCCCGCTGTTTGCTTAGAAATTCTAGGGACAATTAGGAGGCCTGCGTCTTGTGACCGTAGCGTACGTATTGGTATGTACGGCAGGACCAACTCGGAAAGATAGGTAGGAGCAAGCCCATGTAACGCTTTATAGGTTAACAGTAAAACCTTGAAATCAGCCCTTGCCTTAACAGGAAGCCAGTGTAGGGAAGCTAGCACTGGAGTAATATGATCAAATTTCTTGGTTCTAGTCAGGATTCTAGCAGCCGTATTTAGCACTAACTGAAGTTTATTTAGTGCTTTATCCGGGTAGCCGGAAAATAGAGCATTGCAGTAGTCTAATCTAGAAGTAACAAATGCATGGATTAATTTTTCTGCATCATTTTTGGACAGAAAATTTCTGATTTTTGCAATGTTACGTAGATGGAAAAAAGCTGTCCTTGAAACAGTCTTGATATGTTCGTCAAAAGAGAGATCAGGGTCAAGAGTAACGCCTAGGTCCTTCACAGTTTTATTTGAGACGACTTTACAACCATCAAGATGAATTGTCAGATTTAACAGAAGATCTCTTTGTTTCTTGGGACCTAGTACAAGCATCTCTGTTTTGTCCGAGTTTAAAAGTAAAAAGTTTTCAGCCATCCACTTTCTTATGTCTGAAACACAGGCTTCTAGCGAGGGCAATTTTGGGGCTTCACCATGCTTCATTGAAATGTACAGCTGTGTGTCATCCGCATAGCAGTGAAAGTTAACATTATGTTTTCGAATAACATCCCCAAGAGGTAAAATATATAGTGAAAACAATAGTGGTCCTAAAACGGAACCTTGAGGAACACCGAAATGTACAGTTGATTTGTCGGAGGACAGACCATTCACAGAGACAAACTGATATCTTTCCGACAGGTAGGATCTAAACCAGGCCAGAACTTGTCCGTGTAGACCAATTTGGGTTTCCAGTCTCTCCAAAAGAATGTGGTGATCGATGGTGTCAAAGGCAGCACTAAGGTCTAGTAGCACGAGGACAGATGCAGAGCCTCGGTCTGACGCCATTAAAAGGTCATTTACCACCTTCACAAGTGCAGTCTCAGTGCTATGATGGGGTCTAAAACCAGACTGAAGCATTTCGTATACATTGTTTGTCTTCAGAAAGGCAGTGAGTTGCTGCGCAACAGCTTTTTCTAAAATTTTTGAGAGGAATGGAAGATTCGATATAGGCCGATAGTTTTTTATATTTTCCCGGGTCAAGGTTTGGCTTTTTCAAGAGAGGCTTTATCACTGCCACTTTTAGTGAGTTTGGTACACATCCGGTGGATAGAGAGCTGTTTATTATGTTCAACATAGGAGGGCCAAGCACAGGAAGCAGCTCCTTCAGCAGTTTAGTAGGAATAGGATCCAGTATGCAGCTTGAAGGTTTAGAGGCCATGATTATTTTCATCATTGTGTCAAGAGATATAGTACTAAAACACTTAAGTGTCTCCCGATCCCAGGCCCTCGCAGAGCTGTGCAGATCCAGGACAGCTAAGCCCTGGAGGAATACGCAGATTCAAAGAGGAGTCCGTAATTTGCTTTCTAATGGTCATGATCTTTTCCTCAAAGAAGTTCATGAATTTATCACTGCTGAAGTGAAAACCATCCTCTCTTGGGGAATGCTGCTTTTTAGTTAGCTTTGCAACAGTATCAAAAAGAAATTTTGGATTGTTCTTATTTTCCTCGATTAATTTGGAAAAGTAGGATGATCGAGCAGCAGTGAGGGCTCTTCGGTACTGCACGGTACTGTCTTTCCAAGCTAGTCGGAAGACTTCCAGTTTGGTGTGGCGCCATTTCCGTTCCAATTTCCTGGAAGCTTGCTTCAAAGCTCGGGTATTTTCTGTATACCAGGGAGCTAGTTTCTTATGACAAATGTTTTTCGTTTTTAGGGGTGCAACTGCATCTAGGGTATTGCGCAAGGTTAAATTGAGTTCCTCAGTTAAGTGGTTAACTGATTTTTGTCCTCTGACGTCCTTGGGTAGGCAGAAGGAGTCTGGAAGGGCATCAATGAATTTTTGTGTTGTTTGAGAATTTATAGCACGACTTTTGATGCTCCTTGGTTGGGGTCTGAGCAGATTATTTGTTGCGATTGCAAACGTAATAAAATGGTGGTCCGATAGTCCAGGATTTTGTGGAAAAACATTAAGATCTACAACATTTATTCCATGGGACAAAACTAGGTCCAGAGTATGACTGTGGCAGTGAGTAGGTCCAGAGACATGTTGGACAAAACCCACTGAGTCGATAATGGCTCCGAAAGACTTTTGGAGTGGGTCTGTGGACTTCTCCATGTGAATATTAAAATCACCAAAAATTAGAATATGATCTGCTATGACTACAAGGTCTGATAGGAATTCAGGAAACTCAGAGAGGAACGCTGTATATGGCCCAGGAGGCCTGTAAACAGTAGCTATAAAAAGTGATTGAGTAGGCTGCATAGATTTCATGACTAGAAGCTCGAAAGATGAAAACGTCATTTTTTTTTTGTAAATTGAAATTTGCTATCGTAAATGTTAGCAACACCTCCGCCTTTGCGGGATGCACGGGAATATGGTCACTAGTGTAACCAGGAGGTGAGGCCTCATTTAACACAGCAAATTCATCAGGCTTAAGCCATGTTTCAGTCAGGCCAATCACATCAAGATTATGATCAGTGATTAGTTCATTGACTATGACTGCCTTTGAAGTGAGGGATCTAACATTAAGTAACCCTATTTTGAGATGTGAGGTATCACGATCTCTTTCAATAATGGCAGGAATGGAGGAGGTCTTTATCCTAATAAGATTGCTAGGGTGAACACCACCATGTTTAGTTTTGCCCAACCTAGGTCGAGGCACAGACACAGTCTCAATGGGTATGGCTGAGCTGACTACACTGACTATGCTATTGGCAGACTCCACTAAGCTGGCAGGTTGGCTAACAGCCTGCTGCCTGGCCTGCACCCTATTTCACTGTGGGGCTAGAGGAGTTAGAGCCCTATCTATGTTGGTAGATAAGAGGAGAGCACCCCTCCAGTTAGGATGGAGTCCGTCACTCCTCAGCAGGTCAGGCTTGATCCTGTTTGTGGGTGAGTCCCAGAAAGAGGGCCAATTATCCACAAATGTTATCTTTTGGGAGGGGCAGAAAACAGTTTTCAACCAGCGATTGAGTGCTGAGACTCTGCTGTAGAGCTCGTCACTTCCCCTAACTGGGAGGGGGCCCAGAGACAATTACTCGATGCCGACACATCTTTCTAGCTGATTTACACGCTGAAGCTATGTTGCACTTGGTGACCTCTGACTGTTTCATCCTAACATCGTTGGTGCCGACGTGGATAACAATATCTCTATACTCTCTACACTCGCCAGTTTTAGCTTTAGCCAGCACCATCTTTAGATTAGCCTTAACGTCGGTAGCCCTGCCCCCTGGTAAACAGTGTATGATCGCTGGGTGATTCGTTTTAAGTCTAATACTGCGGGTAATGGAGTCGCCAATGACTAGGGTTTTCAATTTGTCAGAGCTAATGGTGGGAGCCTTCGGAGTCTCAGACCCCGTAACGGGAGGAGTAGAGACTAGAGAAGACTCAGACTCAGACTCCGACTCGCTACATAATGGGGAAAACCGGTTGAAGGTTTCTGTCGGCTGAATGAGCGACACCGGTTGAGCATTCCAACAGTATTTCCCTCCAGAAGCCATGAGAAAGTTGTCCGGCTGCGGGGACTGTGCGGGGGGATTTATACTAACATTACTGTCTGTACTTACTGGTGGCACAGACGCTGTTTCTTCCTTTCCTACACTGATATTACCCTTGCCTAACGATTGCGTCTGAAGCTGGGCTTGTAGCACAGCTATTCTCGCCGTAAGGCGAGAATTCTCCTGTATATTATGAGTACAGCGACTGCAATTAGAAGACATCATGTTAATGTTACTACTTAGCTTCGGCTGTTGAAGATGTTGATGAACCATGTCCAGATAAAGCGTCCGGAGTGAAAAAGTTGAATAAGGGAAAAAAGTTGCGATGGAAAAAAGGAAAATAACGTAAAGTTGGCAGCTAAAACGCACAGGAAAAAGACTCTTCTGACTCTTCTGTCTCGGGATAACGTCCGGGTGAAAAAGTTTAACGAAAAAGATGAGTGAGGACAAAACTAAAAAGTTGGTAAATTTGTTGAACACAGAGATTGATTAAACGTTTATTAAAAGTAAAACGTGAATAGTTTGTTAGGTAGCCAAGTAGCAACAAACAGCAGAGCAGCACGGAGACAATGCGGAAGCGAGACGGAAGTCACGTGACACACTATCTCCAACGGCAGGGTATCTCCATGATGACTTGTGATGACATGGTTCATTGACTGACACATAGCCTTGTGAACTGATGTCTGTCAATGGGGGTTGTTAGGGTTTCATCATTTTGATAATTTTGATAGTTTGATAGTTTTGATAGTTTTAAAAGAGATTTTATCTCAGAGAATAACCTGTATGAATAAAGATGAAATAAAATAAATAAAATATAAATCTGTCAAAGATGTTACAAAACTAGGGTTATTGCTTTTATGTCACATAACATTATCCAAGCAGCCAATTTGATTAGTTACAATCCTTGACTTCTCCCCTCCCACGTCCTCTCCCTCCCAGGTACTATAACTGCTCTGCCCCGGGGGTGCTGTCCTGTGGGGTCCCTGCTGTGTGGACCCCCTAGAGAACGTCACGGTGTGGAACTCCCAGTGTGGAGTAGGAGCCCAGCAGATGGATGAGTTCTCTGCCCAGAGCGTCATCTTCCTGGGGGGCTGTCTGGGGGGCATGTCCTGCTGGATAGAGCAGCACACAGAGCTGATAGGAGCCGTGGGTATCGTCCTACTGGGGGTTCAGATCATCACTCTGTTCATCACCACACGACGGACTGAAAACATCCAGTTCAGTAAAGCTACAAGATAACATCTAGTGGAGTAAAGCTACAAGATAATAACATCTAGTGGAGTAAAGCTACAATATAATATCTAGTGGAGTAAAGCTACAATATAACATCTAGTGGAGTAAAGCTACAACATAACATCTAGTGGAGTAAAGCTACAAGATAACATATAGCAGAGTAAAGCTACAAGATAACATCTAGTGGAGTAAAGCTACAAGATAATTACATCCAGTGGAATAAAGCTACAAGATAATTACATCCAGTGGAGTAAAGATACAAGACAACATCTAGTGGAGTAAAGCTACAAGATGATAACATCTAGTGGAGTAAAGCTACAAGATAATTACATTCAGTGGAATAAAGCTACAAGATAATTACATCCAGTGGAGTAAAGCTACAAGATAACATCTAGCGGAGTAAAGCTACAAGATAACATCCATCTGGTTTGGGCTTAGTGGGACTATCATTTGTTTTTCAACAGGACAATGACCCAACACACCTCCAGGCTGTGTAAGTGCTATTTTACCAAGAAGGAGAGAGATGGAGGGCTGCATCAGATGACCTGGACTCCACAATCCCCCAACCTCAACCAAATTGAGATGGTTTGGGATGAGTCGGATCGCAGAGTAAAGGAAAAGCATCCAACAAGTGCTAAGCAAATGTGGGAACTCCTTCAAGACTGTTGGAAAAACATTCCAGGTGAAGCTGGTTGAGAGAATGCCAAGAGTGTGCAAAGCTGCCATGAAGGCAAGGGGTGGCTATTTAAATAATCTAAAATCTAAAATATATGTTGATTTGGTTAACACTTTTTTGGTTACTACATGATTCCCTATGTGTTATTTCATAGTTGTGATGTCTTCACTATTATCCTACAATGTAGAAAATAGTAAAAATAAAGAAAAACCCTTGAATGAGTAGGTGTGTCCAAACATTTGACTGGTACCGTATATATCTCTCTCTCACACACACATACACACACACACACACACACACACACACACACACACACACACACACACACACACACACACACACACATGACATGACCTCATGTAATAGGAAAAGTATGATCTTGATTATTGCTCTATCCACCCTTTATGGTTGTGAGGTGTGTGCCAGGTGATAGTATTACCTCAAATTGACTTGGTCATTATAATAATGAACTCAGCTCTTAAATCATTTATCTCCTGATTGATTTTGTTTGGTCTTATTTCCAATGTAATGATGGGCCCTTTTTCCAGTTAAGGAAGGAAGTAGATTTCTGATATCATGATTATTGTGTATATTCTCAATCAGTGTTATGGTAATAAGTATATCTGTGCCGATGTAGAGCAAAAGCCATCTTCAGTTAGTTGTTTGTTGTGATTGAATCAGTGAGTTTATGAGGCCGGTAACCTGAGCCAAGCTAAGCTCCTGGTCATCACAACCGATACAGCTGCTCCCAGTTACCACTCCACCCACACAGACAGATATGCACACTGAGGCATCTACAAAACCCCACCTTCAGCACTCAATACATCATGGACATGACGTATCAAAATGGCCGCTTGACAGTGAGTAGGAAAATACTATCTACAGTATAAAAGAATACAGGCCGTATAAATTGTATGCAATACATGCCATGGAGAATGGCTGTAAAGAGTTAACAATTCACAGATACATTATTGTAATACTGCAATAGGTAGTTATATAATACAGGACAACGTATTCAGAGTAGGGTGTGTCTAAGAGATTAGGAACCCTTGGAACTGCAGAACTATACTCTGGAAAAGAAGGATCAGACATTTATACAGCAGGTACTGGTAGTTGGGAAAAGAAGGATCAGACATTTATACAGCAGGTACTGGTAGTTGGGAAAAGAAGGATCAGACATTTATACAGCAGGTACTGGTAGTTGGGAAAAGAAGGATCAGACATTTATACAGCAGGTACTGGTAGTTGGGAAAAGAAGGATCAGACATTTATACAGCAGGTACTGGTAGTTGGGAAAAGAAAGATCAGACATTTATACAGCAGGTACTGGTAGTTGGGAAAAGAAGGATCAGACATTTATACAGCAGGTACTGGTAGTTGGGAAAAGAAGGATCAGACATTTATACAGCAGGTACTGGTAGTTGGGAAAAGAAGGATCAGACATTTATACAGCAGGTACTGGTAGTTGGGAAAAGAAGGATCAGACATTTATACAGCAGGTACTGGTAGTTGGGAAAAGAAGGATCAGACATTTATACAGCGGGTACTGGTAGTTGGGAAAAGAAGGATCAGACATGTATACAGCGGGTACTGGTAGTTGGGAAAAGAAAGATCAGACATTTATACAGCGGGTACTGGTAGTTGGGAAAAGAAGGATCAGACATTTATACAGCGGGTACTGGTAGTTGGGAAAAGAAGGATCAGACATTTATACAGCGGGTACTGGTAGTTGGGAAAAGAAGGATCAGACATTTATACAGCGGGTACTGGTAGTTGGGAAAAGAAGGATCAGACATTTATACAGCGGGTACTGGTAGTTGGGAAAAGAAGGATCAGACATTTATACAGCAGGTACTGGTAGTTGGGAAAAGAAGGATCAGACATTTATACAGCGGGTACTGGTAGTTGGGAAAAGAAGGATCAGAAATGTATACAGCAGGTACTGATAGTTGGGAAAAGAAGGATCAGACATTTATACAGCGGGTACTGGTAGTTGGGAAAAGAAGGATCAGACATTTATACAGCGGGTACTGGTAGTTGGGAAAAGAAGGATCAGACATTTATACAGCAGGTACTGGTAGTTGGGAAAAGAAGGATAAGACATTTATACAGCAGGTACTGGTAGTTGGGAAAAGAAGGATCAGACATTTATACAACGGGTACTGGTAGTTGGGAAAAGAAGGATCAGACATTTATACAGCGGGTACTGGTAGTTGGAAAAAGAAGGATCAGACATTTATACAGCGGGTACTGGTAGTTGGGAAAAGAAGGATCAGACATTTATACAGCAGGTACTGATAGTTGGGAAAAGAAGGATCAGACATTTGTACAGCGGGTACTGATAGTTGGGAAAAGCACTAGAATCCCTGAGTGAGTAAAGTGTCAATAGTTTAACTTAACATGGCAGAAAATC
The DNA here is from genome assembly GCF_020615455.1 of Coregonus clupeaformis. Lineage (NCBI taxonomy): Eukaryota > Metazoa > Chordata > Actinopteri > Salmoniformes > Salmonidae > Coregonus > Coregonus clupeaformis. The sequence continues at coordinate 27,170,964 of NC_059226.1, read as the reverse complement.
AGAAAGAACTGTCAGATGTCAGACAGAAATAAATCCCACAGGAGGAAGTATGTGTGGGAGACTTCACATTACACTAAAGGGAGAGGGAAGTAGACTGGCTAGTGTGTTAGTGGAACACTACAATGTAGTGGCTAGTGTGTTAGTGGAACACTAAAATGTAGTGGCTAGTGTGTTAGTGGAACACTACAATGTAGTGGCTGGTGTGTTAGTGGAACACTACAATGTACTGGCTAGTGTGTTAGTGAAACACTACAATGTATTGGCTAGTGTGTTAGTGGAACACTACAATGTATTGGCTAGTGTGTTAGTGGAACACTACAATGTAGTGACAATTGTGTTAGTGGAACACTACAATGTAGTGGCTAATGTGTTAGTGGAACACTACAATGTATTGACTAGTGTGTTAGTGGAACACTACAATGTATTGACTAGTGTGTTAGTGGAACACTACAATGTAGTGGCTAGTGTGTTAGTGGAACACTACAATGTACTGGCTAGACCACAACAATACAAAAACAAACAGTCAGGCAGCCCCCAAAATATGTTGTTGTTGTTGTTGTCTGACTCTGATCAGTCCAAATTCTGCTGTGATTGATCCAGTTGCTACAGAGACTCCCTCTTTAATTGTAGCTGACGACAGACAGAGAGGATTGTGGGTGTTGTAGAACTCAGATGATTCCGTACTGCGCCAGCTCATGCAGCTCCATGTGACTGTAAGCCTCCTAAGGGCAGATCTGAAATGGAAATTGGGTTTTTATTTTAGAAATACGGGCAGGATTCAATCTCCAATGTGTTTAAATCTAAAGGTAATTTCTGATTGAGCCGACATACAGTATGCAGCAGTTACCGTGAATGCAGTCTCAGCGAACGCTGCAACGGGGATCTACCATGAAACTTTGGTGATACGGAATGAATCCAGCCTTAAGTCTTGTTTTTCAATGTCAGTCAGCCAGAATTGTTATTTTATTAGATCACTGTGATATCTATGAAAGGAAACATACAGAATATTTAAATAATGCACAATAGCCTGGGAACCGAAGTGAATAATCTCTCAGTTTCACTATAGTTTAACTCACTGATTGGAGTGAAAATATATAGTGCAACAGAGCAGTGTTCAGTCAGGATTCTGTTAGGATTCAGTTAGTATTCAGTTAAGATTAATTTAGGATTAATTTAGGATTCAGTTAAGATTCAGTTAGGATTCAGTTAGGATTCATTTACCATACAGTTAGGATTCAGTTAAGATTCAGTTAGGATTCAGTTAGGATTCAGTTAAGATTCAGTTAGCATTCTGTTAAGATTCTGATAGGATTCAGTTAGGATTCAACGTGTATTCCATTGGGGACCACGTTGGAAACAAGTTGAATCTCTTTAACGTGTGAGTCCCTGTTATGATGAGTTTCTCGGTTATCAAGTAATCAAGGGTGTAAGAATATACTTAGACACTTTGTAGAAAGTTAATGCAAATGTTTTATTAGTCGGTACCGGGTTAGATACAACAAGGACAGAGCTTTGCCTTTTGCTGTTTCCAACTGACTCTAACAAAGATTCAATCTCCCTTATATTCCCTTGGTTATCATTTCCTTAACCTACATCTGGTAACCCTCCATGGGCACTCCCTTTCTCTGATGTTAGTACCCTTTGCCCCAAGTCAGTATATCCTGTCCATCCATCATGCTATCATAAACATCAGTAATCTCCTTTGACATAAGGAATGTAGAATCCGTAGCCCCAAACCACTTATCTAGTAACTCTAACCTGGTCCCCACGATACTATGACATGACATCATTACAGTCCCTTATTTTATTGTTCTTAAAAACAGTAAGCTGTAATAGTTTAGAATGTCTGCCAACAGTGATCTTACCAGTACCAAGAAAATCCATCCCAGGAATATCATCTCCAAACCTGAGGAAAACAATCAACATGACTTTGTTATTATGGAACATTATTAGGACAACTAGAATAGTGCTGGAGTCAGGTCTAGAGGTAACACTGCTGACTAGAATAGTGCTGGAGTCAGCTCTAGTGGTAACACTGCTGAATAGAATAGTGCTGGAGTCAGGTCTAGTGGTAACACTGCTGACTAGAATAGTGCTGGAGTCAGCTCTAGTGGTAACACTGCTGAATAGAATAGTGCTGGAGTCAGGTCTAGTGGTAACACTGCTGACTAGAATAGTGCTGGAGTCAGGTGTAGTGGTAACACTGCTGACTAGAATAGTGCTGGAGTCAGGTCTGGAGGTAACACTGCTGACTCCAGACAACACATATACAGTGGGCTCCAAAATTACTGGCACCCCTGACTGGCAATGCACAATCAATACTGTAAAAAAGATCAACAATATAATTATAGAGATAAACTCAAAATTACCAACATGTGAGAAATACTGTACTATATTAATGTTCCAATGGAACCCACCAAAATCATTTATTGATTTAATTAAAAATCAATGTCCTCCAAATCAAGGTTTCACAATTAATGGCACCCTTAAATATTATTGTAAATAACATCTACCAAAATTAAACCAGGAATCAAATTCCATGTATTTAAGTTTATCTAAGTCTTAAGGAATTATATTGAGCCATTACATCACTTCCTGTTTACTAGGGTATAAAAATGACACGCATGCAATATCCCTTTGTCATCCAACACCATGAAGAAAACAAAAGAACTGGCAGTTCAAAAGAGACAGATGGTCGTAGACCTTCATAAATCTGGTAATGGCTACAAGAAGATCCCCAAACGATTGAATATACCACTGAGCACTGTCAGGGCAATTATTCAAAAATAAAAAAGATAAGGTACAGTTAAAAACCTCACGGGTAGAGGACGCAAATGCATATTGCCCCCCAGGATAGGGAGGAGGATGGTGAGAGAAGCAACAAAATCCCCCAAAATCACTGTGAAAGAATTGCAGGCCTTGGTGGCATCTTGGGGTCATCAGGTTTCAAAAAGCACCAACAGACGCCACCTCCACAACCACAGGCTCTTTGGAAGGGTTGCCAGAAGAAAGTCATTTCTGACCCCAAGACACAGATGCAAGCGCTTGGAGTTTAAATTATGACTGGAAGAAGGTGCTCTGGGTAGATGTGACCAAAATTGAACATTTTGGTCAGATACAGCATCGGCATGTTTGGCGTCGAAACAGAGATGCATACAAGGAGAGGCACCTCATACCCACGGTGAAATATGGTGGTGGGTCAGTGATGTTTTGGGGCTGGTCCAGGGGCACTGGTTAAGATTGATGGCATAATGAATTCCACTAAGTATCAGGCAATTCTGGCTGACAATCTGGTTGCCTCTGCCAAAAGGCTGGGACTTGGCCGTAGGTGGACTTTCCAACAAGACAATGACTCAAAACAAACCTCAAGATCCACACAGAAATGGTTCTGTGACAACAAAATGTTCTACCATGGCCATCTCAGTCGCCGGACCTCAATCCAATCAAAAATCTATGGACTGAGTTGAAGAGGGCAGTTGATAAGCGCAAACCCTAGAATGTGAAGGATCTTGAAAGTATCTGCATAGAGGAATGGTCCAAAATCCCTCCAAATGTGTTCCTTAACCTTGTCAAACATTACAGGAAAAGACTCCATGCTGTTATCCTTGCCAGAGGTGGTTGCACTAAGTACTAAATGAGGGGTGCCAATAATTATGATACCTTGAATTTGGTGACATTTCTTTTGTATTAAATAATTGCATGATTTTGGTTGGTTCCTGTGATGAGTGTGATAGAAGGAGTCAGGCGCAGGAGGGTAAATCACCGAATACAGAGTTTATTCCGTCGTACACAATTGCGCCTGGATAGCGACACACGAAAACAGGCACAGGGGAAACTATCTACCCTGGCAATACACGGTACGGGATACTCCAACAATATAGAGGCACAGGGGAAATATCTACCCCGGCAATACAAAGTACGAGTAGCTCCACCGAGCTACACTACTCTCACAAATAACAATCACCCACAAGGACAAGGGGGGTAGAGGGACACTTATACAGGGACTAATGCGGGGATAAGAACCAGGTGTGTGTAATTGACAGGACAAGACAAATGGAATGATGATATATGGAGCGGCAGTGGCTAGTAAGCCGGTGATGACGAACGCCGAAGCCTGCCTGAACAAGGAGTGGAGGCAGCCTCAGTGGAAGTCGTGACACTACCCCCCCTTGACACGCAGCTCCAGCAGCGCGCCGACCCCAGGAGAACGCGGAGCAGGGCGAGCCGGATGGCAACGGTGGAAATCCCGCAACAGGGAGGGATCGAGGATATCCCTCACCGGGACCTAGCACCGTTCCTCCGGACCGTACCCCTCCCACTCCACGAGGTACTGAAGGCCCCCCACCCGACGCTTTGAATCCAGGATGGAACGGACAGAGTACGCCTGGGCCCCCTCGATGTCCAGAGGAGGTGGAGGAACCTCCTGCACCTCAGACTCCTGGAGCGGACCAACCACCACCGGCCTGAGGAGAGACACATGAAACGAGGGGTTAATACGGTAATCAGGGGGAAGTAATAACCTTATAAGTGACCTCGTTGATTCTCCTCAGGACTTTGAACGGCCCCACAAACCGCAGGCTCAGATTCCGGGTCGAGAGCCAGACCAGATCCCCCGGTACGAAGACCGGGGCCTCATTGCGGTGGCAGTCAGCGTTGTCCTTCTGACGACGCACAGCGCGCTGGAGGTGAACGTGTGCAGTCCCACGTCTCCTCCACGCGCCGAAACCAGTCATCCACCGCAGGAGCCTCGGTCTGGCTCTGGTGCCACGGTGCCAGAACCGGTTGGTAACCTAAAACACATTGGAATGGCGTTAGGTTAGTAGAGGAGTGGCAGAGAGAGTTCTGGGCATATTCTGCCCATGGCAAGAACACCGACCACTCCCCCGGCCGGTCCTGGCAGTAGGACCGCAGGAACCTACCCACATCCTGATTTACCCATGCCACCTGCCCATTTGACTCGGGGTGGATTCCAGAGGTCAGGCTGACCGAGACCCCCAGACGTTCCTTGAACGCTTTCCAGACCTTGGACGAGAACTGGGGACCTCGGTCGGACACTATATCCTCTGGTACCCCGTAGTGCCGGAAGACGTGAGTAAACAGGGCCTCCGCAGACTGCAGGGCCGTGGGGAGACCGGGCAGAGGAAGGAGGCGGCATGACTTGGAAAAGCGGTCCACAACGACCAGGATGGTGGTGTTACCTTGGAGAGGGGAAGATCAGTCAAAAAATCAACACTTAGGTGAGACCATGGTCGTTGTCGAACTGGTAAAGGTTGTAACTTACCCGCTGTGAGGCGCCTATGTGCCTTACTCTGGGCGCACACCAAGCAGGAGGAGACGTACATCCTCACGTCCTCAGCCAAGGTAGCCACCAGTACTTTCCGGTCAGGCAGCGCACTGTACGACCTATACCAGAGGAGGGTGACGTGTGTGCCCAGTAAATCAGATGATCACGGATAAGAGCAGGCACGTACCGCAGCCCAGCTGGACACTGAGGTGGAGATGGATCTGAGCATAATGCCTCCTCTATATCCGCGTCCATCGCCCATACTACCGGCGCCACAATGCATTAGGCCGGGAGTATGGGGGTGTTGTCTCTGGGCCTCTTCTCTGTGTCATACAGCCGGGACAGTGTGTCTGCCTTCACGTTCTTCATACCCGGAATGTATGACAGTGTAAAATCAAACCGGGTGAAGAATAGGGCCCACCTGGCCTGGCGAGGATTCAGCCTCCTCGCTGCCCAGATGTACTCCAGGTTATGGTGGTCCGTCCAGACGAGGAAAGGGTGTTTCGCCCCTTCGAGCCAATGCCTCCACACGGTCAAAACTCGGACAACAGCCAACAGCTCCCAATCACCAACGTCGTAGTTCTGCTCCGCCGGGCTGAGCTTCTTAGAGAAGAAGGCACAGGGGCGGAGCTTGGGTGACGTGCCCGAGCGTTGAGACAGGACAGCGCCTATCCCTACCTCGGACGCATCCACCTCCACTACGAACGGTAGTGATGGATTGGGGTGTAATTTTGGAGCCCACTGTACATACAAATACACATTCATATATACATATATTTTTAAAATATATTTTCCTTTATTATTTCACACAAACCCTACCACCCCTCCCCTAATTGGAGTAAACTAATAAACAATAACACTTAGGCTTCTACTTCCAGCTTATACATACTATATACATTTTACAGACACTATTTATTTTATAATACCTAGATGTTGTTTGTTTTAGTCCTGGCCTTCCTCTATTTCTGAGACCATCCAGTTTGATTTCTATTTGCCATATATTTTTAACTGTGCTATTTCACAAAAGTTCTGAACCTATATACATTTTACAGACACAGCATATTTTACGTTTGTTATCTTGTTGTTATTAGTCCCACCTTTCAGCTCTATTTAACCCCTCCCATCTATCTCTTAACACCATCCATATTGGATTTCTATTTGCCATATATTTTTCAACTGTGCTGTGATGCTTCACAAAAGTTCTGAACCTTTCTATTCTTATAGTTTCTACAGATTGTAAATTAAAGATACATTTTTTTGCTAAAAGTATTATCATGTTATTGATCGATTGACTCTGACATTTCAAATCACCCAGTATTGCTATCTGCATAGTTAGCTCCAGGTAAATGTTACAATTATTCAGCCATTCATGGACCTGTGACCAAAAATGAGCTACATATGGACAGTACCAAAATAAATGATCTAATGACTCTGACTCCTCGCAGCAAAATCTGCAGAGCTGGGAATGGTCTATCCCCCTATATATACAGTGAGGGAAAAAAGTATTTGATCCCCTGCTGATTTTGTACGTTTGCCCACTGACAAAGAAATGATCAGTCTATAATTTTAATGGTAGGTTTATTTGAACAGTGAGAGACAGAATAACAACAAAACAATCCAGAAAAACGCATGTCAAAAATGTTATAAATTGATTTGCATTTTAATGAGGGAAATAAGTATTTGACCCCTCTGCAAAACATGACTTAGTACTTGGTGGCAAAACCCTTGTTGGCAATCACAGAGGTCAGACGTTTCTTGTAGTTGGCCACCAGGTTTGCACACATCTCAGGAGGGATTTTGTCCCAATCCTCTTTGCAGATCTTCTCCAAGTCATTAAGGTTTCAAGGCTGACGTTTGGCAACTCGAACCTTCAGCTCCCTCCACAGATTTTCTATGGGATTAAGGTCTGGAGACTGGCTAGGCCACTCCAGGATCTTAATGTGCTTCTTCTTGAGCCACTCCTTTGTTGCCACTCCTTTGTTGCCTTGGCCGTGTGTTTTGGGTCATTGTCATGCTGGAATACCCATCCACGACCCATTTTCAATGCCCTGGCTGAGGGAAGGAGGTTCTCACCCAAGATTTGACTGTACATGGCCCCGTCCATCGTCCCTTTGATGCGGTGAAGTTGTCCTGTCCCCTTAGCAGAAAAACACCCCCAAATTGATAATGTTTCCACCTCCATGTTTGATGGTGGGGATGGTGTTCTTGGGGTCATAGGCAGCATTCCTCCTCCTCCAAACACGGCGAGTTGAGTTGATGCCAAAGAGCTCAATTTTGGTCTCATCTGACCACAACACTTTCACCCAGTTCTCCTCTGAATCATTCAGATGTTCATTGGCAAACTTCAGACGGGCATGTATATGTGCTTTCTTGAGCAGGGGGACATTGCAGGCGCTGCAGGATTTCAGTCCTTCACGGCGTAGTGTGTTACCAATTGTTTTCTTGGTGACTATGGTCCCAGCTGCCTTGAGATCATTGACAAGATCCTCTCGTGTAGTTCTGGGCTGATTCCTCACCGTTCTCATGATCATTGCAACTCCACGAGGTGAGATCTTGCATGGAGCCCCAGGCCGAGGGAGATTGACAGTTATTTTGTGTTTCTTCCATTTGCAAATAATCGCACCAACTGTTGTCACCTTCTCACCAAGCTGCTTGGCGATGGTCTTGTAGCCCATTCCAGCCTTGTGTAGGTCTACAATCTTGTCCCTGACATCCTTGGAGAGCTCTTTGGTCTTGGTTATGGTGGAGAGTTTGGAATCTGATTGATTGATTGCTTCTGTGGACAGGTGTCTTTTATACAGGTAACAAGCTGAGATTAGAAGCACTCCCTTCAAGAGTGTGCTCCTAATCTCAGCTTGTTACCTGTATAAAAGACACCTGGGAGCCAGAAATCTTTCTGATTGAGAGGGGGTCAAATACTTATTTCCCTCATTAAAATGCAAATCAATTTATAACATTTTGACATGTGTTTTTCTTTTAATGGTAGGTTCAAATAAACCTACCATTAAAATTATAGACTGACCATTTCTTTGTCAGTGGGCAAACGTACAAATTCAGCAGGGGATCAAATACTTGTTTCCCTAACTGTAACATTCTATTGATTGCATGAATATTGTATGATAATTTAAATTTAGAATCCGGTGTCGTTTTGCGTGTCAATTCATATACCATGTGCCATGGAATCGGTACATCGAAAATCTCTTCCCAACTATTTTGCAATCTATATGGCACATCTGTCAATTTTTTGGTCCTTAAATGAAACTGGTATATGTTTTTATTTATCACAATTTTCTTTAACCAATTTTGGTCTTTGATGCAGGGCCGATAGACAAGTTCCTTGCTTTTTCCCTCTTCCACTTGCCTCTTCCATTTTTGCGTTAATGCTGCAATTAGTTGGTTGTGATTTTGGGTAGAGCAGACATTTCCATATATTTGTGTTAGCTGCAAGTGTGACATAACTCCACCAGTCCTATTTATGATATCATTTACAAAGATTCTACTTTTTTTTTTATGTATCGATTTTTATTTTTTATTTTTAACTATTAGTATATTTGAGTTCAACCACAATATTTGTTGTATTATTTGTTCTGTCTTTTCTGGTGGATTAAACTGAAATTTCAACCAACTTTCTATGACTTGTTTAAAAAATAGCTATATTTTGGAGATTATTTCGTTTTCAAATGACTACAAGTGAGAGGTTGTAATCTGAATAAAGGGAAAAAGGCCATTCTTGAACATGTCGTGAAACATTCTTACTAATTTGCTAGAGAATCAGTTCAGATTTAAGTATAACTTTTGTATGACTGACGCCTTTAGTGAGAGGTCTAATGCTTTAATATTTAATCATTTCTGCCCTCCGAAGTCATATTAATTATATAACTAGGCCCTTGTAATTTTGTATGGCTTGCCATTCAAAATAAAATGGAATATTTTTTGCTCATATAATTTAAAAAACAGGTCGCTAGGTGTAGGCAAAACCATAAGCAAATAGGTAAACTGGGATATGACTAAAGAGCTAATCAGGATGATTTTCCCACAAATAGACAGGTATTTTCCATTCCATGGTAGCAAGATCAATTTTTGCTAACTTTCTATTAAAATGTATTGGAGTGAGATCATTTCTTTATTTCGGGATATGTATACCGAGTATGTCCACATCCTCGTCAGACTATTTTATTGGTAAACTACACAGTAATGTAAAAGTTATATATTTTTGTGATCCAATACAGTGGGGAAAAAAAGTATTTAGTCAGCCACCAATTGTGCAAGTTCTCCCACTTAAAAAGATGAGAGAGGCCTGTAATTTTCATCATAGGTACACGTCAACTATGACAGACTAAATGAGAATTTTTTTCTCCAGAAAATCACATTGAAGGATTTTTTATGAATTTATTTGCAAATTATGGTGGAAAATAAGTATTTGGTCAATAACAAAAGTTTCTCAATACTTTGTCATATACCCTTTGTTGGCAATGACACAGGTCAAACGTTTTCTGTAAGTCTTCACAAGGTTTTCACACACTGTTGCTGGTATTTTGGCCCATTCCTCCATGCAGATCTCCTCTAGAGCAGTGATGTTTTGGGGCTGTCGCTGGGCAACACAGACTTTCAACTCCCTCCAAAGATTTTCTATGGGGTTGAGATCTGGAGACTGGCTAGGCCACTCCAGGACCTTGAAATGCTTCTTACGAAGCCACTCCTTCGTTGCCCGGGCGGTGTGTTTGGGATCATTGTCATGCTGAAAGACCCAGCCACGTTTCATCTTCAATGCCCTTGCTGATGGAAGGAGGTTTTCAATCAAAATCTCACGATACATGGCCCCATTCATTCTTTCCTTTACACAGATCAGTCGTCCTGGTCCCTTTGCAGAAAAACAGCCCCAAAGCATGATGTTTCCACCCCCCATGCTTCACAGTAGGTATGGTGTTCTTTGGATGCAACTCAGCATTCTTTGTCCTCCAAACACGACAAGTTGAGTTTTTACCAAAAAAGTTATATTTTGGTTTCATCTGACCATATGACATTCTCTCAATCCTCTTCTGGATCATCCAAATGCACTCTAGCAAACTTCAGACGGACCTGGACATGTACTGGCTTAAGCAGAGGGACACGTCTGGCACTGCAGGATTTGAGTCCCTGGCGGCGTAGTGTGTTACTGATGGTAGGCTTTGTTACTTTGGTCCCAGCTCTCTGCAGGTCATTCACTAGGTCCCCCCGTGTGGTTCTGGGATTTTTGCTCACCGTTCTTGTGATCATTTTGACCCCACGGGGTGAGATCTTGCGTGGAGCCCCAGATCGAGGGAGATTATCAGTGGTCTTGTATGTCTTCCATTTCCTAATAATTGCTCCCACAGTTGATTTCTTCAAACCAAGCTGCTTACCTATTGCAGATTCAGTCTTCCCAGCCTGGTGCAGGTCTACAATTTTGTTTCTGGTGTCCTTTGACAGCTCTTTGGTCTTGGCCATAGTGGAGTTTGGAGTGTGACTGTTTGAGGTTGTGGACAGGTGTCTTTTATACTGATAACAAGTTCAAACAGGTGCCATTAATACAGGTAACGAGTGGAGGACAGAGGAGCCTCTTAAAGAAGAAGTTACAGGTCTGTGAGAGCCAGAAATCTTGCTTATTTGTAGGTGACCAAATACTTATTTTCCACCATAATTTGCAAATAAATTCATTAAAAATCCTACAATGTGATTTTCTGGATTTTTTTTCTCAATTTCTCTGTCATAGTTGACGTGTACCTATGATGAAAATTACAGGCCTCTCTCATCTTTTTAAGTGGGAGAACTTGCACAATTGGTGGCTGACTAAATACTTTTTTCCCCACTGTACGTAATATCGTACACTTATCATAATTTGGTTTTAATCCAGAGAGGTTAGAAAAAGTATCTAGATCCTCTATGAGGCTGTGGAGGGATTCTAATTGTGGATTGAAAAGAAAATATGAATCATCAGCGTACAATGACACCTTTGTTTTTAAGCCCTGGATTTCTAATCCGTTATTATTATTGTTGGATCTGATTTTAACAACTAACATTTCGATTGCAGTAATAAATAGATATGCCGATAGGGGACAACCTTGTTTTACTCCTCTTGACAGTTTAAAACGTTTTGAGATGTAGCCATTACTTACTATTTTACACCTAGGGTAACTATACATAACTTTAACCCATTTTATAAGAGATTCTCCAAAATGTAAAAATTCCAGGCATTTATATATAAACTCCAGTCATACTTTATCAAAGGCCTTTTCAAAGTCAGCTATGAATACCAGGCCTGGTTTCCCAGATATACAGAGGCTGCCTGGGCCCACAGAGTTAGAACACAGAGGCTGCCTGGGCCCACAGAGTTAGAACACAGAGGCTGCCTGGGCCCCCAGAGTTAGAACACAGAGGCTGCCTGGGCCCCCAGAGTTAGAGCAGGGAGGATGTTATTCTCCATTATAGGACATCACCTAAACTGAGATGTCTTGCCATCACCAACAAACATGAACATGATGAGAGACAGAGAGAGACAGGGGGAGAAGGTAAAGTAAAAAACATAGAGAAAGAAAGAGAGAGAAAGAGAGAGAGACAGAGAGAGACAGAGAGAGATAGAGAGAGAAAGAGAGAGAGAGAGAGAGAGAGAGAGAGAGAGAGAGAGAGAGAGAGAGAGAGAGAGAGAGAGAGAGAGAGAGAGAGAGAGAGAGAGAGAGAGAGGGAGAGAGAGAGAGAGAGAGTGGGAGGGGGAGAGAGAGAGAGAGAGAGAGAGAGAGAGAGAGATGCTGTGATATCCCTCTTCTTCTTGGCACCTTGTTCCTGTGCTGTCATTCTTTCCCCAGTCAGGACTGTGCTGCGTTGGTCTGGGCTGTAGTTGGCTGCTTGATGAAGCTGCTGGAGCTGGCCCTGCACCCAGGTTTACAGTTTTACTGATTACAGTTTTACTGCTCAGGATCAAGCTGGCCGGGGTTGGAAGAACCACCAGCTCAGGCCAGGACAAAGCTTGGGGTTGTGGTGTAGGATGGTGGGGCTGAGGCCCCTACTCTCTGTCTCCTTCTCTACCTTACCACTTTCACTGACCTTAAACAATAAAATATTTAAAATTCTGTATATATGTAAAAATATATATATATACATATATATATATATATATATATATATATATATATATATATATATATAAATAAATCGGATATACAATTTGAAATACATTTAGAAATGTTTAGATATGTTTATTTAGGACTAAAACAAATGAATAGTGACTCACCCAAATGACCCCCCCTCTTCGGGGGCTTGCTCTTGAACTGGAGAGTGTTCCTCTGCTTAAACATGGGATGCCCCTTGGTTGGGGAGCGAGGACAGGTGGCTCGGATGGTGTCCAGGTTATTCATGGTTCTGTTGGTCTGTGTGGGGACAATGGGTCTGTAGACTGTCTGTCTGTGGTGGTTTCTGGTTTGGTTACACTGATGAAATGTAGAAGAGAAGAGATGTCAGGTATCTTGTATGGTTTGAATAAATATCTATGGCACTTCATTTAATTCATTTCGACACTCTTTTAAAACGAGATGATGCATCTCAAGAGATTTCATCCTGCAAAATGTAAATTAAATAACTAAATGTAATCTCTCTCATAGCTCATAGCCCTTTAAACTATTCTAAACGTCACTAGTCACTCCTTATCACCACTGAACCATATATTAGTATATTACACAGACATATCAAATCAAATCAAATCAAATTTTATTGGTCACATGCGCCGAATACAACAGGTGCAGACATTACAGTGAAATGCTTACTTACAGCCCTTAACCAACAGTGCATTTATTTTAAACAAAAAAGTAAGAATAAAACAACAACAAAAAAGTGTTGAGAAAAAAAGAGCAGAAGTAAAATAAAGTGACAGTAGGGAGGCTATATATACAGTAAAATAAAGTGACAGTAGGGAGGCTATATATACAGGGGGGTACCGTTGCATAGTCAATGTGCGGGGGCACCGGCTAGTTGAGGTAGTTGAGGTAATATGTACATGTGGGTAGAGTTAAAGTGACTATGCATAAATACTTAACAGAGTAGCAGCAGAGTAAAAAGGATGGGGTGGGGGGCAGTGCAAATAGTCCGGTAGCCATGATTAGCTGTTCAGGAGTCTTATGGCTTGGGGGTAGAAGCTGTTGAGAAGTCTTTTGGACCTAGACTTGGCACTCCGGTACCGCTTTGCCGTACGGTAGCAGAGAGAACAGTCTATGACTAGGGTGGCTGGAGTCTTTGACAATTTTGAGGGCCTTCCTCTGACACCGCCTGGTATAGAGGTCCTGGATGGCAGGGAGCTTTGCCCCAGTGATGTACTGGGCCGTACGCACTACCCTCTGTAGTGCCTTGCGGTCAGAGGCCAAGCAGTTGCCATACCAGGCGGTGATGCAACCAGTCAGGATGCTCTCGATGGTGCAGCTGTAGAATTTTTTGAGGATCTGAGGACCCATGCCAAATCTTTTTAGTCTCCTGAGGGGGAATAGGCTTTGTCGTGCCCTCTTCACGACTGTCTTGGTGTGTTTGGACCATGATAGTTCGTTGGTGATGTGGACACCAAGGAACTTGAAGCTCTCAACCTGTTCCACTACAGCCCCGTCGATGAGAATGGGGGCGTGCTCAGTCCTCTTTTTTTTCCTGTAGTCCACAATCATCTCCTTTGTCTTGGTCACGTTGAGGGAGAGGTTGTTGTCCTGGCACCACACGGCCAGATCTCTGACCTCCTCCCTATAGGCTGTCTCATCGTTGTCGGTGATCAGGCCTACCACTGTTGTGTCGTCGGCAAACTTAATGATGGTGTTGGAGTCGTGCCTGGCCATGCAGTCATGGGTGAACAGAGAGTACAGGAGGGGACTGAGCACGCACCCTGAGGGGCCCCCCGTGTTGAGGATCAGTGTGGCAGATGTGTTGTTACCTACCCTTACCACCTGGGGCGGCCCGTCAGGAAGTCCAGGATCCAGTTGCAGAGGGAGGTGTTTAGTCCCAGGATCCTTAGCTTAGTGATGAGCTTAGAGGGCACTATGGTGTTGAATGCTGAGCTGTAGTCAATGAATAGCATTCTCACGTAGGTGTTCCTCTTGTCCAGGTGGGAAAGGGCAGTGTGGAGTGCGATAGAGATTGCATCATCTGTGGATCTGTTGGGGCGGTATGCAAATTGGAGTGGGTCTAGGGTTTCTGGGATTATGCTGTTGATGTGAGCCATGACCAGTCTTTCAAAGCACTTCATGGCTACAGACGTCAGTGCTACGGGTCGGTAGTCATTTAGGCAGGTTATCTTAGAGTTCTTGGGCACGGGGACTATGGTGGTCTGCTTGAAACATGTTGGTATTACAGACTCAGTCAGGGACATGTTGAAAATGTCAGTGAAGACACTTGCCAGTTGGTCAGCACATGCTCGGAGTACACGTCCTGGTAATCCGTCTGGCCCTGCGGCCTTGTGAATGTTGACCTGCTTGAAAGTCTTACTCACATCGGCTACGGAGAGCGTGATCACATAGTCGTCCGGAACAGCTGGTGCTCTCATGCATGCTTCAGTGTTGCTTGCCTCAAGCGAGCATAGAAGTGGTTTAGCTCGTCTGGTAGGCTTGTGTTACTGGGCAGCTCGCGGCTGTGCTTCCCTTTGTAGTCTGTAATAGTTTTCAAGCCCTGCCACATCCGACGAGCGTCAGAGCCAGTGTAGTATGATTCAATCTTAGACCTGTATTGACTCTTTGCCTGTTTGATGGTTCGTCGGAGGTCATAGCGGGATTTCTTATAAGCGTCCGGGTTAGAGTCCCGTTCCTTGAAAGCGGCAGCTCTACCCTTTAGCTCAGTGCGGATGTTTCCTGTAATCCATGGCTTCTGGTTGGGGTATGACCCTCTACTTCAGGGTTTCCCCAACTGGTGAGCCTTTTTGTGTTTTCTATTGATTTATTGTTGGACATACACTATATACAAAAGTATGTGGACACCCCTTCTGGAGTTTAACTGGAGTTTAATATCCTATACTAGTTCAACACAGGACCAACATAATTATGAGTTACTCAGAATACGTCCCAAATGGCACCCTATTGGCACTCTATTGTCACCCTATTCCATGTAGTGCACTACTTTTGGCCTGAGCCATTTGGGACTCAGCTTCAGTCTCAGTGTGCTCCTCTTGACACCTGCAGGTCCCCCCTACAGCTCAGAGAGGAGATAAAATAACCTCTTCATTTACATGAAGCTATAAATAAGGAGAGGAGGAGGGGAGGAGGAGGAGAGGAGGAGGAGGGGAAGCAGGTGTGTCCTGGGGAGAAAGAGAGCAACACATCACTGCCTGTAACTCAGTATCAGAGCTAGAACACGTCCCTGCTGAATGACTCTGATAACTAGAGATAGTAGACATGAAACCATCAGCTGGTCTTTGGGTGGGACTGAAACCAGTGGTCTACAGACAGCTGGTCCTGTTGTAAAGTGCATGTAGAGCGTTCCTCAGTCATTATTGGTGGTCTTATGTCCTCCTCTGGTGGACATTGACAGAACCGCAGCCTATATTATGATCACTGATGCTGAACGTGAAACACAGCATGACATGACGCTATATGTGGGGCCAATCCTAACTTCTACTTAAAGGGATACTTTGGGATTTTGGCAATGAGGCCATTTATATACTTCCCCAGTGTCAGATGAACTTGTTCATACCATTTTTATGTCTCTGTGTGCAGTATGAAGGCAGTTAGAGGTAGTTTAGTGAGCCGATGCTGGAAGTCTATGGGTATCTTCATCTGACTCTGGGGAAGTAGATAAAGGGCCTCAGTGAGTTGAGTGTTTACTTAGTAATGGATTGATGTCAGTAGGAGACTAAGTGAAGGCCAGACAACAATTAGTTGTTATTAATGCTGAAATGATACTGACTCCAACATCTAATGTTAATAATAGAGAACAGTTTAAACCATGTAATAATGGCAGCTTCAAACTCGCTAAACACTGACCTCTCATTCCTGTATCCTAAGTTAACATGGAGGCCGGTGTTCTAGGCTGAAATACCTGGATGCTTCTCTTTCTCTGTCACTTTCTCTCCCTCCTCCGTGTCTTCAAGGGTCCCTCGTTCCACTCCACATCCCTCCATCCTCCTCTATCTTGGTTCAATAGTTTCCAGATTCACCCTAATTCATTTACATTTACATTTACGTCATTTAGCAGACGCTCTTATCCAGAGCGACTTACAAATAGGTGCATTTACCCTATAGCCAGTGGGATAACCACTTTACAATATTTTATTTTATTTTATTTATTTTTTCTCTTTTTTTTTTTTTATGGGGGGGGTAGAAGGATTACTTTATCCTATCCCAGGTATTCCTTAAAGAGGTGGGGTTTCAAATGTCTCCGGAAGGTGGTGAGTGACTCCGCTGTCCTGGCGTCGTGAGGGAGCTTGTTCCACCATTGGGGTGCCAGAGCAGCGAACAGTTTTGACTGGGCTGAGCGGGAACTATGCTTCCGCAGAGGAAGGGGAGCCAGCAGGCCAGAGGTGGATGAACGCAATGCCCTCGTTTGGGTGTAGGGACTGATCAGAGCTAATTCAGTGCTGTGAACAGTTCTACCTACATTTATATCATAATAACAACATGCTCTTCAATGTAAGGCTACAGTAAACTGCTAGGTCATCTCTGGTTGGTCAGAATCCTTGTTATGATAGTAAACCTGGTAAGGATTCTGGGCTCCTCTGTCTTGGTTCAATTTAAACAATGATTCTCCTGATTCCCCCTCATTTAGTGCTGCTAACACTGATGCTCATCAACATGCTCAAATACAAACACTTGTTCTTTACAATGCTCTTTATTGAATATCCACAATACAGCAAAGCTATAACATTTCCTCTATGCATCATTAGTAATTCAACTCATTTCCCAATAGTAGAGAGGTCTACTCATCATGACAGTATTTCAGATGTTATGTTTTAGAGAACATGATGCTCGTACAGTGAATGCATCAATAGTAACTTGTCATGAGAAACAACCCTAAACAACTATTTGACATTACATTGGTTATTGTTATACTATTCACTGCTGCATCCAGACATCAGCCAAATATCACCCATGTTGTTTGGATTTTAACTCCTATATTTGACAGCAAAGCAATGATCAAAACATCACTTAAAAGCTATAAATTACCAACTGCCCTCATTAAATATTGAAACTATTGCTTTACAGACTGCAAATAGTCTTTCTGATCTCTTTCTCAGAGAATGTTGACCCCAATGACACTTTACATGTGAACACCACGTCCTTGTCCCACTCTGCAGTCTGAATGGTCAGATAGCTGCTGATCTTGAAGGTTTTGTCTGGTTGCTGCTCAGCAGGACTGGTAGAAACATATTCAGTCACTGATTCACCGTTAGACATCCAGCTGACATCTGCAAACCCCTTGGACCTCTGAGACAGGTTACTGGCCAGACACACTAGTGTTGCTCTGCTGGACTTGAGGTCTTCAGTGGATGGAGGGAACATGGTCACAGCAGGTGTAGAAAGATCTCCATCTAGATTAGAAAATAGTCAATGGATGGGATGAGAAGGGAACAGATTTGATAACAGTTTATATTTCAGTAGATGTTGGTATCATTACCAGTACACCCTGCATTAAGAGGAAACTGATGAAGCAATTAAATATAGAACTGCTGTTCATTATATTCACAATTATATTGATAGAGGTAATCATACGGTGTTAAAATGTGATTTTCCCATGGAGCAGAGAGACAGAGCAATTTCTGGATACATTAATTACATCACAGTCTTGGAAGACTCAAATGCTAAAAGCTGAACGAAATGTGCACATTGTAAATATAAAATACAAATAATTCACAAGCAAATGGAATATAAAAATAAATAAATATATATATATATTTGTCTAAGAAATTGAACTGGATAACATTTCTGGAGATTAAATATCTCCTTTGCATGGATCTATATAGACAACAAAAACACAAGATATGCATGATAAAACATGAACATAGCAGGCATTCACACTGTCAAAATGTTTTCTAAATAATTTACAAACAACATACGAGACAGGATTAAAGCAGGTGCAAAATATTAAATCAGTAAATATATAATATAAATTCCATTTCATGAATTAAAACATTTAAAAAAATATATATCTGACCAACATTATATTAGAAACAAAGCATATTCTGTAGATTAAAACATTAGAAGGGTACTCACCAGTAACAATCAGCTTGGTTCCTGGTCCGAATACCACAGTGTTTCAGTTTGTATACACGGCCGTACAAAAAACTCCTCACTCTTACTACTGAGAGGTGTCACGATCGTCGTTAAGAGAGGAGGACCAAGGCGCAGCGTTGAATGCGAACATATTTATTTATATAATGAACACACGAACAAAACGAAAACGTGACGTCCCTGGTTACATACACAAACCAACACGGAACAAGAAACCACAATGAATGAATGCCTAACGGCTACCTAAGTATGACTCCCAATCAGAGACAACGAGCTACAGCCGTCTCTGATTGGGAGCCACCCTGGCCAACATAGATATACAACAACTAGAACCAACACACATGAAACCTCACACCCTGGCTCAACATACTAGAGTCCCCAGAGCCAGGGCGTGACAGTACCCCCCCTAAAGGCGCGGACTCCGACCGCGCCAACCAAATACTACAGGGGAGGGACCGGTGGGCACTCCGCCTTGGCGGCGGATCCGGCTCCGGGCATGATCCCCACTCGCTCTCTAACCCCCCAAAGTACCCCTGGTCCGGTCTGGCCCTGCTGACCGGAGCTGGACTGCACACTGGTGGAGCGGATTGCTCTAGCTCCGGCGTGAAGCAGCTGACCCGTGCTGAACCAGGCACCAGTGGAACAGGCACGGGCTGTGCCGGACTGACGACGCACACCACTGGCTTGGTGTGGGGAGCAGGAACGGCCCGAGCCGGATGACGAAACGCACCCTGACTTGGTGCGGGGAGCAGGAGCGGGCCGAACCGGGCTGACGCAAACGCACCACTGACTTGTGCGGGGAGCAGGAACGGCCGAGCCGGGCTGACAAAGCGCACCACTGACTTGGTGCGGGGAGCAGGAACGGGCCGAGCCGGGCTGACGGAAGCGCACCACTGACTTGGTGCGGGGAGCAGGAACGGGCCGAGCCGGGCTGACGACGCGCACCATTGGCCTGGTGCGGGGAGCAGGAACAGGCCGGACCGTACTGGGGACACACACCACTGTTCCTACGCAGGGATCTGGAATGGGCCGGACCGGACTGGTAACACACCCCAGTACCTCTCGCCGTGCCTCTACACCTTCCATCCCCTCTTCGACCAGTGGCCCCCGTAACCTGGCGGCCTCCTCTGCCAACCCGCTGGGCCGCTCTGCCGCGGTCTCCTGCTGGCCCGTCGTCCACAGCGTTAGCCCCCCCCCCTAAAAAAATTCTGGGCGTCTCTCCTACCCGTGGACCAGGTCTCCATGTCCCTCGCCAGCCTTTCGCCCTTCTGCTTCCATGTCAAGCCCTTCTCTTCCTCACCCGGCTTGACCCAGTCGAGGAGGCGAAGGAGATCTGCTAGAGATCTCCCTGGCGATGGCTCCTGGACACGCTGCTTGGTCCAGTCTTGGTGGTTTCTTCTGTCACGATCGTCGTTAAGAGAGGAGGACCAAGGCGCAGCGTTGAATGCGAACATATTTATTTATATAATGAACACACGAACAAAACGAAAACGTGACGTCCCTGGTTACATACACAAACCAACACGGAACAAGAAACCACAATGAATGAATGCCTAACGGCTACCTAAGTATGACTCCCAATCAGAGACAACGAGCTACAGCCGTCTCTGATTGGGAGCCACCCTGGCCAACATAGATATACAACAACTAGAACCAACACACATGAAACCTCACACCCTGGCTCAACATACTAGAGTCCCCAGAGCCAGGGCGTGACAAGAGGACAGGAACTGAAACATCCCATTTAGACAAAGCTTCACTCTAACTACTGAGAGAACAGGAACTGAAACATCCCATTTGACAGAGCTTCACTCTCACTACAAACATGTCAGGCTTTTCTAGAGTTTCTCTCTATGAAGTAACAGTATATAGTATATAGTATAGCATCATATTCTGCTGTTGGTGTCTGGTCCTTTTGAATCCATCAGTTAAAGCACTATCTATATGATGCAGTCTGACTTGATGATGATTACAGTCTTCTTATGATCTTTTTGACATGTAGGGATGGATGATTCTTCCATTTCCAGATCTCCCATTTGTCATGTATATATTGTTATAATAATGACTGATAATGACTGATCAACTTCAACTGCTGTTTCTTAGAGTTCACCCCTCTGCCACGCATAAAACAGAAGTGAGTGTATTTGGGGAGGTTGTTTTTGTCATGGTGTATATCACTGTGATACCCACTCGTCAACAGAGTAGTCGTTTGTCTTACAGTGATCCACTGCTGAGTCTTCCTCCTCCACATTATTAATAATCAAATGATAATCTGATATAGACTGATGATTAGATGTGAATTTAGGAGAGGAGAAACCGGAGCCATATTTTACAGAGGTCCAATTATAGTAGTACCACTGTAAAACATACTGAGGAACTCCTCCTGGAACCTGTTTATACCAACGAGTAGCACTATTCTCAACAGTCCCCAGGTTACAGTCCATAGTGGCCGTGTCTCCTTTCCTCACCGTCACAACAGGAGGCTTCTGTGTCACCACAGTCACACCACTGACACCTGGGAAATAAGAAGATGACATGTAGTAAAGAGAAACATACAGACTCATTATTAATAAAACATGAAGTAAAACCTCCAGGAAGTCAGACTCCTTACATATTAGAGCAGTGATGAGAGTTCAGAGTGTCCCCAGCATGTTGTCAGTGTGTGGTGTGAACGGCCCTTACTGTCCAGCTGAGAGATGAACAGGGTTGGAGTGTGAGGAGAGGAGAGGCTGCAGGACCCACCTATAAGGAGACACACAGGGAGGACCAGAGGGAGGAGCCTCTACAGTTAACCTACCACTAGTTACTCTCATTGTTGATTGACATATCTGGGGGTTAACAGACTTCCACAGTTCTAATATTACTATTGTAATTATTAATATTTACTCTATGCACACTGGCCTATAAGTAACTTTAAATGTGTCCCAACTATTTAAGCAAAGGGGTAGCATTATAAACTCCAATATATGTGTTCTGCTTTGGGCCTTGCACCATCCTCTACCCCTACCCTCATCACAGCTCCATTATATAATCCATGATGTTTATATTAATTACATTTTTTTTTTTTTTTTTACATTTTAGTCATTTAGCAGACGCTCTTATCCAGAGCGATTTACAGTTAGTGAATGCATACATGTGTATTTATTTTTTCATACTGGCCCCCCGTGGGAAACGAACCCACATCCCTGCCAGTTAAACCCTCCCCTACCTTGGATGACGCTGGACCAATTGTGCGCCGCCCATGGGTCTCCCGGTCGCGGCAGAGCCTGGATTCGAACCAGGATCTCTAGTGGCACAGCTAGAGTCTTTGGGTGGGACTGATACCAGTGGTCTACAGGCAGCTGGTCCTGTTCCTAGAGAGGAACCAAGCTCAGAGGAAGGAACCTAGAGAGGAACCAGGCTCAGAGGAAGGAACCGAGAGAGGAACCAGGCTGAGGGAGGAACCTAGAGAGGTACCAGGCTCAGTGGGAGGAACCTAGAGAGGAACCAGGCTCAGATGGAGGTTCCTAAAGAGAAACCAGGCTCAGAGGGAGGAACGTAGAAAGGAACCAGGCTCAGAGGAAGGAACCTAGAGAGGAACCAGGCTCAGAGGGAGGAACCTAGAGAAGAACCAGGCTCAGAGGGAGAAACCTAGAAAGGAACCAAGCTCAGAGGAAGGAACCTAGAAAGGAACCAGGCTCAGAGGAAGGAATCTAAAGAGGAACCAGGCTCATAGGAAGGAACCTAGAGAGAAACCAGGCTCAGCGGGAGGAACCTAGAAAGGAACCAGGCTCAGAGGAAGGAACCGAGAGAGGAACCAGGCTCAGAGGGAGGAACCTAGAGAGGAACCAGGCTCAGCGGGAGGAACCTAGAAAGGAACTAGGCTCAGAGGAAGGAACCTAGATAGGAACCAGGCTCAGAGGGAGGAACCTAGAGAGGAACCAGGCTCAGAGGAAGGAACCGAGAGAGGAACCAGGCTCAGAGGGAGGAACCAGGCTGAGGGAGGAACCTAGAGAGGTACCAGGCTCAGAGGGAGGAACCTAGAGAGGAACCAGGCTGAGGGAAGGACCTAGTGAGGAACCAGGCTCAGAGGAAGGAACCTAGAGAGGAACCAGGCTCAGAGGAAGGAACCTAGAGAGGAACCAGGCTCAGAGGAAGGAACCTGGAGAGGAACCAGGCTCAGAGGGAGGAACCTAGAGAGGAACCAGGCTGAGGGAGGAACCTAGAGAGGTACCAGGCTCAGAGGAAGGGACATAGAGAGGAACCAGGTTGAGGGAAGAACCTAGTGAGGAACCAGGCTCAGAGGAAGGAACCTAGAGAGGAACCAGGCTGAGGAAGGAACCTAGAGAGGAACCAGGCTCAGAGGGAGGAACCTAGAGAGGAACCAGGCTCAGAGGAAGGAACCTAGAGAGGAACCAAGCTCAGAGGAAGGAACCTGGAGAGGACCAGGCTCAGAGGGAGGAACCTAGAGAGGAACCAGGTTCAGAGGAAGGAACCTAGAGAGGAACCAGGCTGAGGAAAGAACCTAGAGAGGAACCAGGCTCAGAGGAAGGAACCTAGAGAGGAACCAGGCTGAGGGAAGAACCTAGTGAGGAACCAGGCTCAGAGGAAGGAACCTAGAGAGGAACCAGGCTGAGGAAGGAACCTAGAGAGGAACACGGCTCAGATGGAGTGTTTTATAAACTGTTCATCTATACACAGTACATTCATGGGGTTACAGTTCCTGAAACTGGCTTTGAGAGCAATAACATTTTATCCAAAGTGTTTATGCTGTTATGAGAGATAGTGATAATATCATGGGCCTGTATTGTACATCAATAGGCTCTATGCACGCATCACTTCCGCATTGGCGTAAGGATGCTTGGGCATTTCCGGTTACCGGAAAAAAACATTAGACAGTGACAGTAGACCGTTATGATGGCAGAGATTAAGTTTACAAGGTGTTTGCTGGAGTTGCCTAAAGTATCTGTTAATGATATACGGAGGGTCGTCCGGACATCCAGTACGACACCACGTAGCAAACTGGATAAAGGCTTCAAATTTTACGTTTCTTATTTTCTTTGCAACTTTGAAGGTAATATGCTAACGCTAGCTAGCCTGAGCTAGAAGCCTTGCTTTGGTGTTTTAAGTCATGACTCCGTCCTGCTTCAGGTTAATCATGCTTTAAATAAAGTTTAATCATGTGTATATACCTTTCACTTCATGTGTTTGTACTTTTATGAAAGTATCCGGTAAAAACAGGGCTACAAATGAGATCTCTGTGAGAGCCCACTGCTACCGCTCAATGAAGAAACTAAAGCCACCACACCAGCTGAGAGTAGGACTAGATTAAGTGACACGTTCAAAGTTCTGTTGAACTTGTTCAAGGTTCCGTTCAACACATGTTTTACTCGTTTAATGTTACCACAGCTTTGATTGCCATTGCTAAGAGAACACTTTAGAACTTTAGTGGTTTTCACGATACCTGAACAGTGGTAGCCTAGTACAGACCAGGGTAGCTGAGTGGGAATTGCCATGCTTTGTTGTTGGGTCTGTTGTAAACAAACTGGAGTTTGGTTTGAAATGTAAACAATAATGAGATTACTACTTTTTCCTGACTTGATGACTGCAATGACAGTAACATATTCCACTCAGCTATTCTTCAAACTGCTGATGTTCTACTCAAAACTGTCCTGTCATCTTTACTTCTTTCTTTATAAACATATGGCCCAACTTCCTTGCTTTTGTACTTGATGTTTCTACTTTTCAAGAGGAATTAGGAGCAAAACCTTCACTCTACTGTTGTTATTGGTACTAGGCTACAATGTTGCACCACTCACCTACTGCTCTGCCAATACTGTTTGAAGGTAGGTAAATGACACAAGACAATATGTAAGTGGTGGGAGACAGTATAGCCAAGTGGTAATTTTTTTTACAGAAATAGTAAAAAAACTAACAGAAGAATTGCATCTGGCAGAAACTGTACATTGCGGCACACAGCAGTGATGGCTGGAAGAGCTGTCATCCCGTTTTTGAAAGGACACTTTCGTACGTTTACACGTCATCGTGTTATAAGTCAAGACGAAGTATTACAAGTAAAAACATTAACATAAACATTAAGATAAACAACAACAACGACGAAAATTAACCGTTTCGGATGTTTTTGACGACAAGCATTCAATGCTAGCATACGGTAGCACAGCATTCTACGATAACCGGAAGTTTACATCCATCCTGAGCTTTAACCGGAAATACGTCATGCTCACCTGTGCATATCGCCTATTCTACCAACAGAGGGCCTTCTTTCATCAGAAAATACAGGGATTGTGTACACCACTGTTTGTGTGTGTCAAGCTCTAGTCTTCTAAAACTGAACAAGAGAGAGCGAGAGAGACAGACAGACAGACAGACAGACAGACAGACAGACAGACAGACAGACAGACAGACAGACAGACAGACAGACAGAGAGAGAGATAAGAGAGAGAGAGAGAGAGAGAGAGAGAGAGAGATAGATAGAGAGAGAGAGAGAGAAAAAGAGCGAGAGAGAGAGAGAGAGAGAGAGAGAGAGAGAGAGAGAGAGAGAGAGAGAGAGAGAGAGAGAGAGAGAGAGAGAGAGAGAGAGAGAGAGAGAGAGAGAGAGAGAGAGAGAAAAGATAGTTTGGACAGGGAAACATGACTGATTATTTTGTGTATAATGTTTATGTGTGTATAATGTTATGTTTATATAATGTTTATGTGTATGTAATGTTTATGTGTGTATAATGTGTATAATGTTTATGTGTGTATAATATTGATGTGTATATTATGTTTATGTGTATATAATGTTTATGTGTGTATAATGTTTATGTGTATATAATGTTTATGTGTATATAATGTTATGTGTATATAATGTTTATGTGTATATAATGTTATGTGTATATAATGTTTATGTGTGTATAATGTTTATGTGTGTATAATGTTTATGTGTGTATAATGTTTATGTGTATATAATGTTTATGTGTGTAAAATATGTACGTGTGTATAATGTTTATGTGTATATAGTGTTTATGTGTGTATAATGTTTATGTGTGTATAGTGTGTATAATGTTTATGTGTGTATAATGTTTATGTGTGTATAATGTGTATGTGTGTATAGTGTTATGTGTGTATAATGTTTATGTGTATATAATGTTTATGTGTATATACTGTTATGTGTATATAATGTTATGTGTATATAATGTTTATGTGTGTATAATGTTTATGTGTGTAAAATATGTATGTGTGTATAGTGTTATGTGTGTATAATGTTTATGTGTATATAATGTTTATATGTATATAATGTTTATGTGTATATAATGTTATGTGTATATAATGTTATGTGTATATAATGTTTATGTGTGTATAATGTTTATGTGTGTATAATGTTTATGTGTATATAATGTTTATGTGTGCATAATGTTTATGTGTGTATAATGTTTATGTGTGTATAATGTTCAGGTGTGTATAATGTTTATGTGTATATAATGTTTATGTGTATATAATGTCTATGTGTGTATAATGTTATGTGTATATAATGTTTATGTATGTATAATGTTTATGTGTATATAATGTTTATGTGTGTATAATGTTTATGTGTGTATAATGTTATGTGTATATAATGTTTATGTGTATATAATGTTTATGTGTGTATAATGTTCATGTGTATATAATGTTTATGTGTGTATAATGTTTATGTGTGTATAACGTTTATGTGTGTATAATGTTTATGTGTGTATAATGTTCAGGTGTGTATAATGTTTATGTGTGTATAATGTTTATGTGTATATAATGTTTATGTGTGTATAATGTTTATGTGTGTATAATGTTATGTGTATATAATGTTTATGTGTATATAATGTTTATGTGTGTATAATGTTTATGTGTGTATAATGTTTATGTGTATATAATGTTTATGTGTGTATAATGTTTATGTGTATATAATGTTTATGTGTGTATAATGTTTATGTGTGTATAATGTTTATGTGTGTATAATGTTTATGTGTGTATAGTGTGTATAATGTTTATGTGTGTATAATGTTTATGTGTGTATAATGTTTATGTGTGTATAGTGTTATGTGTGTATAATGTTTAAGTGTATATAATGTTTATGTGTATATAATGTTTATGTGTATATAATGTTATGTGTATATAATGTTTATGTGTGTATAATGTTTATGTGTGTAAAATATGTACGTGTGTATAGTGTTATGTGTGTATAATGTTTATGTGTATATAATGTTTATGTGTGCATAATGTTTATGTGTGTATAATGTTTATGTGTGTATAATGTTCAGGTGTGTATAATGTTTATGTGTATATAATGTCTATGTGTGTATAATGTTATGTGTATATAATGTTTATGTCTGTATAATGTTATGTGTATATAATGTTTATGTGTATATAATGTTTATGTGTGTATAATGTTTATGTGTATATAATGTTTATGTGTGTATAATGTTATGTGTGTATAATGTTTATGTGTATATAATGTTTATGTGTGTATAATGTTTATGTGTGTATAATGTTTATGTGTGTGTATAATGTTTATGTGTGTATAATGTTTATGTGTATATAATGTTTATGTGTATATAATGTTATGTGTATATAATGTTTATGTGTGTATAATGTTTATGTGTGTATAATGTTTATGTGTATATAATGTTTATGTGTGTATAATGTTTATGTGTATATAATGTTTATGTGTGTATAATGTTTATGTGTGTATAATGTTATGTGTATATAATGTTTATGTGTATATAATGTTTATGTGTGTATAATGTTTATGTGTGTATAATGTTTATGTGTGTGTATAATGTTTATGTGTGTATAATGTTTATGTGTATATAATGTTTATGTGTATATAATGTTATGTGTATATAATGTCATGTGTATATAATGTTTATGTGTGTATAATGTTTATGTGTGTATAATGTTTATGTGTGTATAATGTTTATGTGTGTGTATAATGTTTATGTGTGTATAATGTTTATGTGTATATAATGTTTATTACATTTACATTTTAGTCATTTAGCAGACGCTCTTATCCAGAGCGACTTACAGTTAGTGCATACATTATTTTTTTTATCGAACCCACAACCCTGGCGTTGCAAACGCCATGCTCTACCAACTGAGCTACATCCCCTGCCGGCCATTCCCTCCCCTACCCTGGACGACGCTGGGCCAATTGTGCGCGCCGCCCCATGGGTCTCCCGGTCGCGGCCGGCTACGACAGAGCCTGGATTCGAACCAGGATCTCTAGTGGCACAGCTAGCACTGCGATGCAGTGCCTTAGACCACTGCGCCACTCGGGAGTACAGTTTATGTGTATATAATGTTATGTGTATATAATGTCATGTGTATATAATGTTTATGTGTATATAATGTTATGTGTATATAATGTCATGTGTATATAATGTTTATGTGTGTATAATGTTCAGGTGTGTATTGTGGTACATCAACATGTTAGGCTGGGATTCAATCCCATAGGTTGTAGACAATGCTGTTTTTAAAGGCAATGTTCCCATGTTCGCAGAGAGATCGCATTCACTGTAAATGCTGCATATGTTGGCTCAATCTGAATGTACCTTTAGAAGCAGCATTGTCTACAACCTGCGATCGGATTGAATCCCGGTCTTATTTTATATAAGGTCTATCAACATGGTGTCAACAGAGATCATGTCACTCTGACCAAGGCCAATAGAGTCAAGTAAACATCACTCATCAGGAAACATCATCACACTCTGAGCCAGGCCAGGCCCCTCTGAATAGAGTCAAGTAAACAACATCAAGTGTTTGGCAGTTGAGGACCTCCAGCAAACAATAAACATTCCAGCAAACAACTAGAGTCTTTTGACAGATGTTACCATACAGTCTATGTTACCATACAGTCTATGTACCATACATTCTATGTACCATACAGTCTATGTACCATACAGTCTAGGAGGATAATAATTTCACTGTATCCTGCTATTACATATGCCACCCTGTGAATGTGACTAATAAACTCATCTAATCTAATTTATGTTACCTAGTGTGTCCACCAGAGATTAGATCAGTCCAGACCAGACCAAACCATGGTCATATGTCAAAGGCAAATGGAGGTGCCCTTGATTTGCACTGAGCATGGTCGTGTTTGCACTTTTGGGACTATTCCATTGATTGATCCCATTGTACCAGGCAAGCTAAATGCACGCACACAGACACGCGCGCACACACACACACACACACACACACACCTGTCCTGCACTGATTGAAAAAGCTTTTTTATTCAAAATCACCACCTTTTCACGTGTTGTATTACTATTCTGAGACAGTCCTCTGTCTGTCGCTATCCCTACCCACTCTTTTCGCGCCTCCTCATCTCTCCCCTCACCACCGTGCAGATACCAGATTCCGAAACGGAGTCAGCGAGATTCCAGTTAGGGTAGGCTAGGACCGGACACCTTAAGCAAGATGGCGCTTCCCCTGTCGCCAGCTAAAGTGACGCTCCGATAATGCAATGAGTATTGAATATCTCCTAGGGAATATAGCAAGGATTCTGGATAACTATGTGCAGCCTATTACGTCATGTTGCATTGATCTACTCTAAAGACAGAGCAAGAGCATAACTTGACTAATATTGCCACTGGACGAATGCCAGGGTATGTCAGAGACAAAACCGAAAACGATGTTGAATAAATAACCGAATCACGTCGATAAAGCAGTTCTATTTTCTGGCTCATCATCATCAAACTGGTTGGATGACGGAGAAGAAAAGCGTGCGACGGGAGATACAACTATGCCTATCTATCGTTTTTTAATCGTCCGCCAGTCAAGTGAATGGCTGCGGTATCAAAATCAAAAACAAAAACCGAAGGGAATGTTTGTCAACATCTGTTTATTGATCGGATGTGAAGGATCAGACAGAACAGCGCGCGCACTGCGTCTCAGGGGTGTCAATGAGAAATAGCTAAAAATGCAGCGTTCGATTTGACTAGCATACAATCCTTCGGCTAAATGTGCTTTAGTCAACATCTGATATATTTCCATGTTGTATTTTGGTAAACCCTGCCTGCTGCCGTCTCAAGCCTGAAGAGGAGGGAGGATGTTCGTGGCTCTCTCTGTGATGGTCATGTCTTCAGCCTTCTTTAATCCCAGTTTTGCCTTCAATTCCCATTTTGACTCAGGTACGTGTCGAGCTCAAACTGACATTTAATGTGTGTGTTGTTTAATGCGTGTTTCATCTAATGTTCGTGTCAGAATGTGTATTGCTAGTATTGAATTTGAAACACAATGTTCGTCTTCTTTATCATCAACATTAACATCATCATCAGGTCCCTATATGTTGAATCATTGTGTGTTTAAACTCTGCTAGATACTGGTCTTTAAGCTCCATGTGAAGGATATGGATGTTTATCTGGCAACAACAGCAGCTAGATCAATATACAGTAGCCAGTGTGCTGTTGGCAGCCTTTATAGCCTGGTTGTGTGTGTTTGTGTGTGTGAGTCTGTGTGTGTGTTGACATTTAGGCTGTCTTCTTCTCCCCCTCTGTAGTCAGACCCCCTGCAGCACCCCTTTTTTTTGCCTCTTGGAGCAGTTTCCATGGCAACCTGAGGGGAGGGTGGCATGTAGTTATTTTAGAGGAACACAGAGGAAGCTGGGATGAAGGACAGTGTGTGTGTTGGTGTGTGTGCGTGTGTTGGTGTGTGTGTGTGTTTCACTACCATGCTATTGCCTGCCTCTCTCATTCTTATCCGCAGTGGAGAGAGGCAGCTCAAAGCCAACCTAGCACGCAGACCCCTGCAGGCGTGTGTATGTTTGTGTGTCAGCCCGGCTTAGCCCAGCTCAAACCTACTTCAGTTCACTGGAGACCTCCCTCCCTGACCCTGGCTCTATGGCTTGTTGTTGAAGGTACAGTAGTCTGCCTGTCTGCAGTGTTTACCCAGAGCATCAGGGCAACTGGACAGGACAGAGCCAACATGGACTCTGGCTACTAGAGCCAGCATGATGGGCAGGAGCACTCAGGTGCTGCTGTGTTGGGGGAGAGCTGGAGAGGGGAGGAGGAGAGGAGTGAGGGAGGGAGTGTGAGGAGAGAGAGAGTAGAGGGGGAGAGGAGGGGGGAGAGCGGTGGAGAGGAGGAGAGAGAGTAGAGGGTGAGAGGAGGTGGGAGAGAGGTGGAGAAGAGGAGAGAGAGTAGAGGGGGAGAGGAGGAGGGGGAGAGAGGTGGAGAGGAGGAGAGAGAGGTGGAGGAGGAGAGAGGTGGAGGGGAGGAGAGAGAGTAGAGGGGGAGAGGAGGAGGGGGAGAGAGGTGGAGAGGAGGAGAGAGAGTAGAGGAGGAGTGAGGAAGGGAAAGGGGGATATCTAGTCAGATGTACAACTGAATGCGTTCAACTAAAATGAGCAGAATAAATGAATGGGAGGTAAACATGATTGAGGTTGTCCCTGTGTGTGTGTGTTGTGTGTGTGTTGTGTGTGTTGTGTGTGTTGTGTGTATTGTGTGTGTGTGTGTGTGTGTGTTTAAACAGCATTGAGTGTCCCTGCATTAGGCTGTGTGTGCTCAGCATATAAATGAGGCCCTGAGGACCAGCCTCCTACAGCTCTCTCTGGTTGCTGCGCTGCATACAGGATTTCTCTTTCTGTTGCTCTCTTATTCCCAGACCGGTCACTAGTGATATGGGAGTTTCAGTACCCCATGTTGTACCGGTCACTAGTGATATGGGGGTTTCAGTACCCCATGTTGTACCGGTCACTAGTGATATGGGGAATTCAGTACCCCATGTTGTACCGGTCACTAGTGATATGGGGGTTTCAGTACCCCATGTTGTACCGGTCACTAGTGATATGGAGCTTTCAGTACCCCATGTTGTACCGGTCACTAGTGATATGGGGGTTTCAGTACCCCATGTTGTACCGGTCACTAGTGATATGGGGGTTTCAGTACCCCATGTTGTACCGGTCACTAGTGATATGGGGAATTCAGTACCCCATGTTGTACCGGTCACTAGTGATATGGGGGTTTCAGTACCCCATGTTGTACCGGTCACTAGTGATATGGGGTTTCAGTACCCCATGTTGTACGGTCACTAGTGATATGGAGCTTTCAGTACCCCATGTTGTACCGGTCACTAGTGATATGGGGGTTTCAGTACCCCATGTTGTACCGGTCACTAGTGATATGGGGGTTTCAGTACCCCATGTTGTACCGGTCACTAGTGATATGGGAAATCAGTACCCCATGTTGTACCGGTCACTAGTGATATGGGGAATTCAGTACCCCATGTTGTACCGGTCACTAGTGATATGGGGGTTTCAGTACCCCATGTTGTACTGGTCACTAGTGATATGGGGGTTTCAGTACCCCATGTTGTTCCGGTCACTAGTGATATGGGGGTTTCAGTACCCCATGTTGTACCGGTCACTAGTGATATGGGGGTTTCAGTACCCCATGTTGTACCGGTCACTAATGATATGGGGGTTTCAGTACCCCATGTTGTACCTGTCACTAGTGATACAGGGGTTTCAGTACCCCATGCTGTACCTGTCACTAGTGATATCGGGGTTTCAGTACCCCATGTTGTACCTGTCACTAGTGATATGGGGGTTTCAGTACCCCATGTTGTACCGGTCACTAGTGATATGGGGGTTTCAGTACCCCATGTTGTACCGGTCACTAGTGATATGGGGGTTTCAGTACCCCACGTTGTTCCGGTCACTAGTGATACGGGGCTTTCAGTACCCCATGTTGTACCGGTCACTAGTGATATGGGGGTTTCAGTACCCCATGTTGTACCGGTCACTAATGATATGGGGGTTTCAGTACCCCATGTTGTACCTGTCACTAGTGATACAGGGGTTTCAGTACCCCATGCTGTACCTGTCACTAGTGATATCGGGGTTTCAGTACCCCATGTTGTACCTGTCACTAGTGATATGGGGGTTTCAGTACCCCATGTTGTACCGGTCACTAGTGATATGGGGGTTTCAGTACCCCATGTTGTACCGGTCACTAGTGATATGGGGGTTTCAGTACCCCACGTTGTACCGGTCACTAGTGATATGGGGGTTTAAGTACCCCACGCTGTACCTGTCACTAGTGATATGGGGGTTTCAGTACCCCATGTTGTACCGGTCACTAGTGATATGGGGGTTTCAGTACCCCACGCTCTACCTGTCACCAGTGATATGGGGGTTTCAGTACCCCATGTTGTACCGGTCACTAGTGATATGGGGGTTTCAGTACCCCATGTTGTACCGGTCACTAGTGATATGGGGGTTTCAGTACCCCACGCTCTACCTGTCACCAGTGATATGGGGGTTTCAGTACCCCATGTTGTACCGGTCACTAGTGATATGGGGGTTTCAGTACCCCATGTTGTACCGGTCACTAGTGATATGGGGGTTTCAGTAACCCACGCTGTACCGGTCACTAGTGATATGGGGGTTTCAGTACCCCATGTTGTACCTGTCACTAGTGATATGAGGGTTTCAGTACTCCATGCTGTATCAGTCAGTAGTGATATTTGGGAGGTAGAGTAACCCCCATATTTTTTTTTCATGGTGTACAAGACACCTGCTACTGCAATTGTATATGGTTATATTGGTCAGAAAAATTATATTGTAATCTAACAGCACCTGTTTTGCACACATAACATCCACTCAGCGCTTCTCCTTACCTTGTTTTAGTTGATCTCCAGTATTTTCCATAACTAGTCACATTTATTCCACACATCAGACTCCCCCTTTACCTCCTGAGCAACCAGTAAACATTATCCGTTTCTAGTTTATTTGTCATGTCCTCTGCATCCATTTTGCTGTTACGGTGTTCTAAGTTTGTTATAACCAATTTATTGATGTGATTATGATATGCTATAGGTCAGGCCCTATTGGTCACGTGCATGCGATGCATACATGTGTCATAATAGAGAGAGCAAAGGTTGAGGGAATAGGGAATGAGGGATTTTGGTAACAGAACTTTTCAGTCAGAAATGGCTGTAATGATGTTGCAACACGGACAGCGCAATAAGCACTGTTGATGTTCTGTGGTAGTCGCTGCAGCAGGGAGGAGAGCGAGACAGTGGGTGCTAGTCACACAGTAAGTCACTCGCTGTCTTTTTAGCGCAGCAAGTCTGAGCTGGCCCGGCACAATCAAATCAATTGCGATCGGACTCCCTCTAGTAATTTGTGTCTCATAATTATTTCATCAAACAGTGTGCTTACAGCATCAGACAAGCTTAGTAGATATGGTTGATTTCATAAAAACACATAGGATGTGTCTATATTTGGAGAAGAAAATTGACCAATCGAATGGTCGACTAAGATTTTTTTATTGTCGGAGACAGTCCTAATTTGAACCCAGGTCTGCTGTCCTCCATGCTGTCCAGTGGCTGGCCTCAGCCTGGCCTGGCTCTGGTTCTATCCTCAGCCTGGCCTGGGTTTCTGGTTCTGTCCTCAGTCTGGCCTGGGTCTCTGGTTCTGGTTCTGTCCTCAGTCTGGCCTGGGTCTCTGGTTCTGGTTCTGCCCTCAGTCTTGCCTGGGTCTCTGGTTCTGGTTCTGCCCTCAGTCTTGCCTGGGTCTCTGGTTCTGGTTCTGTTCTGAGTCTGGCCTGGGACTCTGGTTCTGGTTATGTCCTCAGTCTGGCCTGGGACTCTGGTTCTGGTTCTGCCCTCAGTCTTGCCTGGGTCTCTGGTTCTGGTTCTGTTCTGAGTCTGGCCTGGGTCTCTGGTTCTGGTTCTGTTCTGAGTCTGGCCTGGGACTCTGGTTCTGGTTATGTCCTCAGTCTGGCCTGGGACTCTGGTTCTGGTTCTGCCCTCAGTCTTGCCTGGGTCTCTGGTTCTGGTTCTGTTCTGAGTCTGGCCTGGGACTCTGGTTCTGGTTCTATCCTCAGCCTGGCCTGAGTCTCTGGTTCTGGTTGTTTCCTAGTGCTGGACATTATTATGTAATCCCACCACAGTAATGTGATTGTGTAATTTGAGGTGAAAAGACACTCCCGTCTCCATCTTGCCAGGGAAATCACGGGTGAAAATACATTCCAAATGACACCCTATTTCCTATATAGTGCACTACTTTTGACTAGAGCATGTAGTGCAGTATATAGGGAATAGGGTGCCAATTGGGACGCGTCCTTCTTCACTGTGGTTAACTGAGGATCACTCTGGGCTTTCCCTCTAATCAAATTGGTCCGTTGGTATTTTATTGCAGTGGAGAGGGTGAGCTTTATAAACTCTTAGGAAGGCCTTTTATTGCCTGTAGAGAGGGTGAGCTTTATAGACTCTCTTAGGAAGGCAGACACAAACATTAGTTTGTCTCTTATCTGTGGTTTTTAGAATGTTTCAGAGGTCAGCAGAGGTCTCAGCCAATGTTCCCTCTAATTTGTTTAGGCACTGAGCAAATTTCAGGTCTGCTGAGCGCATATGGGGGTTTCAGTACCCCAAGTTGTACCGGTCACTAGTGATATGGGGGTTTCAGTACCCCATGTTGTACCTGTCACTAGTGATATGGGGGTTTCAGTACCCCATGTTGTACCTGTCACTAGTGATATAGAGGTTTCAGTAACCCACACTGTACTGGTCACTAGTGATATGGGGGTTTCAGTACCCCACGCAGACAAAAACATTAGTTTGTCTCTTATCTGTGGTTTTTAGAATGTTGTAGCTTCAGAGGTCAACAGAGGTCAGCAGAAGTCACAGCCAATGTTCCCTCTAATTTGTTTCGGCACTGACAAATTTGAGGTCTGCTGAGCGCATACTTGAACATTGCGAAACTTCCAGTGCGCGTTTACTGTGAACACAGAGGCTGAACACTAAGTTACAGTTCTAACAGTGGCCAAGTAGGCTGCTGTGGCTATTTGATCATAATGTAGGCCTAACCGAGTGGCCTACCATCAAAAACAATGGAGAAAATGCATCCCATAACATTTTAATATGGAAATAGCTGTTCTATCATTCAGCCTACAGTAGCAGCCAATGTGTGGTGTTCAATGTAGGCCTACATTCCATGAGACCTTTGAAAAAGAACATGCAGGGCGTGACCTGTTGACCCATTTGTCCTTGAGACAAGGAGGTGACTGAAAATTTTGTTGTGTTGTTTGATGCAAGAAACCACTTTACAAAATAAAATTATTATTCCCATACTATTATTACAGAGAATCAGACAAATTATGCTACCCTCTGCCTATTGGCTACTTAGCTTAATACAACACTGGCCCTTTAAGACAAAAAATAGCTCTTTGCCTGACTGGCTTTTCAAAGATGTGTAGAAATGTACACGTTTTGTGCTCTTGTAGGAAGCAATCACTCCCCTATTGCTGAAATACAACTTATCTATAACTGGGATAATAACTCACTAACTAGCAAATGATATTAACAAAATGTGCACCTGGCTACATGCAGCTCTCGCTTTGATCTCAAAACAAGCGCATCTACTCACACCACAGCTGTAAATATAGTCCAGTTCAAAGTAAATGGCACAGATTCATATATGGCAATGGTCTGTTTGCATATAGGCCTACTGTAGCTCGGATTGGCTATGCTTCACTGGTCTGTGTAGAGTACTAAATAGACTGAGTCATGCCAATAGAATCCTACTCCGATGCATTCTGCCTACAACAAAATCTCTTGCATAGTTTGGTTTGTTTCGGTATTCGATCTCAATTGCCACAGTAAAGGGAAACGTTGATAGTGTAAACAAACAGGGAAAACTCTGGAAAGTTGAGTGACGTTTAATCTCCAGCTTCTCTCCTTGGGCTGATATTTGTTCTGCACGCTGCACGGCAGTCCCAGGGAGCTGCGAGGCAGTCCCAGGGAGCTGCGAGGCAGTCCCAGGGAGCTGCGAGGCAGTCTCGGGGCTACTGCGTGCCCGGGCACGCGTGCAACTTAGAGGTCAACAGAGGTCACAGCACAGGTCAACAATGAGGTGATGAGAAGTAAGAACTCAGACAAGAGGCCTACTAGAAGCTGGGGTCGGGTTCCGTTCTACATTACAGAATGTTCAGATAGATGTATGTCACATAGAGCAGACAGGCATGCTTCTCCGTCATGTACTGTGGATTAGGGAATCTTATCAGCTTACATTTCTATCTGCTCAGAACGTTGCTGAAAGCAACCCAGGGTGGTGTCCAACTGTTCATTAGGGCACAGCGAAGCAAAATGTTTCAAAATGTTGTGCAACAGAACATAAAAAGGAGCCTTTCTTACTGGACAAGTTCAGATAGTTAGTACCATCCCGTTTCTCCCATTGTATAGATCAGGGGTGTCAAACATATGAGCCGCAAATTTTGACGTTGAGGAAATATAACCAGTTTTCAGTGTGGCCCCCCGGACCTCGTTGAAAAGCGAATGTATCCCACAGGCCTGGCTCCATACTGCAGGCTGGAGCCACCCTGCCCTAGCAATACGTTACCCTGACCAGGCCAGTAATGGAAGGGAGAATCGATGTTGCCACGGTGATGGATGGGCTAGGTAGAGGAGGAGCCAAAGAGGAGGAGCCACGAATTGGAGCCAATCAGATGGATGCACACTCTAAACACACAAACAGTTCTACACCCTCCTATTCTCTCTGTGATTCTTACACACAACACAAAAACAAAACAGCTCCCATTCTCCCTAACACTCATTAATACATCATCACTCTCCCCCCTCTCCCTCTCCATCCTCCTGTCCTCCTTTCCTCTCCCATTCTCCATCACACCATCTCTCTGTCCCATCTCTCACTCTTTTCTTCCATCTCCCTCCCCGTCTCTCCCCCTTCCTCCTCCCCCTCCCTCTCTCCAACCTCTCTCTCACTGTCCTTCTCCCCCCTCCTACCTCTCTCTTCTCCTCCTGTACTCTTTCCTATTTCTCCTCCTCTCTCTCCATCCTCCTGTACCACTTCTCCTCCTGTACCACTTCTCCTCCTGTACCACTTCTCCTCCTGTACCACTTCTCTTCCTGTACCACTTCTCTTCCTGTACCACTTCTCCTCCTGTACCCCTTCTTCTCCTGTACCCCTCTCCTCCTGTACCCCTT
The DNA here is from genome assembly GCF_020615455.1 of Coregonus clupeaformis. Lineage (NCBI taxonomy): Eukaryota > Metazoa > Chordata > Actinopteri > Salmoniformes > Salmonidae > Coregonus > Coregonus clupeaformis. Next base: position 27,133,524 of record NC_059226.1, on the reverse strand, counting down.
TCCTCCCGTACCCCTTCTCCTCCTGTACCCCTTTTCCTGCTGTACCCCTTTTTCCTCCTGTATCCCTTCTCTTCCTGTACCCCTTTCCTCCTGTACCCCTTCTCCTCCTGTACCCCTTTTCCTCCTGTACCCCTTCTCCTCCTGTACCCCTTTTCCTCCTGTGATGGTGGGAGATGCAGGCAGGCACCCTTCCCTCCCCAGCAGGTGTCAAGAGCACAGCTGCAACCACAGGAAATAAACCACACTCTGCTGATGTGTTAAATACTGCATGGGCTCTGAGCTGACACACACACAGGCACACACACACACACAAACACACACTTACACACACGCAAGCCCACACGAACACACAGAGGAATCAGGAATCACAGTAGTGGGTGGATTAGTGCCAGCGTGCTGTGCTGTGCTGTCTGTCTGTCTGTCTGTCTGTCATACCTTCACCAAGCCATGCTCACCTCACCCACGTCACTGAGAGTCATGGTGATGACTTCATATCTTCCAAAGAACCTGACACAACAAAAAAATACTGACATATATTGCTCAGGGGAGGAGGAACACAGACTAGCATTGTTGTGTGTGTGTGTTGTTCTCCATGACTGTCACACTAGTGTCACCTCTTGTTTCCCCTGTCAGCAGGAATGGCTGAAGGACAGTCACACCATGGCTGCGTTCCAAATGGCACCCTGTTCTCCTTATATTTTTCGTATATATTTCTCAATCTCACTTTCCATCCTTTAACTAAATATACTTTCCTGCAACCCGCCTCATCCAATGTGGAATGGATTCTGTTGTTTCTTCATACATTTTTATCCAGAACCTCTGGCTGAAACTAGCCAGCTAACTAGCTACTTGCTATTAGCCACCGTTAGCGGTCTTCACCATTGTCCGTGGCCGTGGCCTGCACTACCTACCAGCCAGCTCTAGCCTGGACAATTGTCGGCCAGTCTGCACAGTCTGCACATTGCGCTATCGAGCCAGTGCATATCGGATTTTCTGCCGGAACCACTGAATCACTGGACCTTAACACCGGATCATCGCTAGCCAGCTAACTAGCTACTTGCTATTAGCCACCGTTAGCGGTCTTCACCATTGTCCGTGGCCGTGGCCTGCACTACCTACCAGCCAGCCAGAATCGGCTTTCTATTTCGCAACAAAGCCTCCTTCACTCATGCTGCCAAAAATGCCCTCGTAAAACTGACTATCCTACCGATCCTTGTCATTTACAAAATAGCCTCCAACACTCTACTCAGCAAATTGGGTGTAGTCTATCACAGTGCCATCCGTTTTGTCACCAATGCCCCATATACTACCCACCATTGTGACCTGTACGCTCTTGTTGGCTGGCCCTCACTACATATTCGTCGCCAAACCCACTGGCTCCCGGTCATCTATAAATCACTGCTAGGCAAATCCCCGCCTTATCTTAGCTCACTGGTCACCATAGCAACACCCACCCGTAGTCTGCGCTCCAGCAGGTATATCTCACTGGTCATCCCCAAAGCCAACACCTCCTTTGGCCGCTATTCCTTCCAGTTCTCTGCTGCCAATGACTGGAACGAACTGCAAAAATCTCTGAAGCTGGAGACTCTTATACCTCACTAACTTTAAACGTCAGTTGTCAGAGCAGCTTACCGATCACTGCACCTGTACACAGCCTTTCTGAAATTAGCCCACCCAACTACCTCATCCCCATATTGTTATTTATTTTGCTAATTTGCAACCTAGTATCTCTATTTGCACATCATCTTTTGCACATCTATCATTCCAGTGTTAATACGAAATTGTAACTATTTGTCACGCCCTGACTCTGGGGACTCTTATTTGTTGAGTCAGGGTGTGATTTTCTATGTTGTATTTTCTATGTTTAGATCTATTATGTGTATTTCTATGTTGGCCGGGGTGGTTCCCAATCAGAGGCAGCTGTAGCTCGTTGTCTCTGATTGGGGACATACTTAGGCAGCCTATTGGCACTAGTGGGTTGTGGGATCTTGTTCCAGTTAAGGTATGTTGTGTTGCGCTGCCTTGGACTTCACGTTTCGCTTCGCTTCGTTTCGTTTCGTTTCTTTTCGTTTCGTTTCATTTTGTTTGTTGTTTTGTCGTTGTGTTTAATATTTAATAAACATGTACGCATATCACGCTGCGCCTTGGTCCGTCCCGTTCATGAACGATCGTGACACTATTTTGCACTATGGCCTATTTTATTGCCTTACCTCCATAACTTACTACATTCGCACACACTGTATATATATTTTCTGTTGTATTTTTGACTTTATGTTTTGTTTACCCCATATGTAACTCTGTGTTGTTGTTTTTATCGCACTGCTTTGCTTTATCTTGGCCAGGTCGCAGTTGTAAATGAGAACTTGTTCTCAACTGGCTTACCTGGTTAAATAAAGGTGAAATAAAAAAATATAAAAGGGTGCCATTTGGGACAGACAAGAGCTAGAATCTCTCTCTCTCTGTCTCGCTCTCTCTGTCTCTCTCTCTCTTGTCTCGCTCTCTCTCTCTCTCTCTCTCTCTGTCTCTCTCTGTGTCTGTCTCTCTCTCTCTCTGTCTCTCTCTCTCTCTCTCTCTCTCTCTCTCTCTCTCTCTCTCTCTCTCTCTCTCTCTCTCTCTCTCTCTCTCTCTCTTTCTCTCTCTCTCTCTGTCTCTCTACTGTGAGCTCAGTGAGAGTTGTCTCTGGTGCTGAATCATGCAACCAGGTAGAATAGAGTTACACCTTCACTCTCCATGGTCCTGTATGTCGCAAGCTCTAGTGTGTGTGTGTGTGTGTGTTAGGGATGGGAGGGGGGGGGGAGTCAATACAGTTACATATCACAATATTATTTTGGAATATATTATATTGTTACTTTGACTCCAAGTATCAAATTTCTTTAATTAAAAAACTAAATTTTTTGCTAAGTAGCGTGAACTAGCGCTAATCGTCTGTACCTGTGCCAGAAATACAGTATTTTTTAAATTATTTGTTTAATATAACAGCAGGTAATGTCAGGTTTAACCCCCTAACATGGTATATAACAGCAGGTAATGTCAGGTTTAACCCCCTAACATGGTATATAACAGTAGGTAATGTCAGGTTTAACCCCCTAACATGGTATATAACAGTAGGTAATGTCAGGTTTAACCCCCTAACATGGTATATAACAGTAGGTAATTGTGACACTCTGGCTCCATGGACTTTGATTATTGAGCCAGGGTTGTTCATTTTCTTTTGGGTGTATTTCTATGTTGGTTTCTAGTTGTTCATTTCATTGTTTGGTGATTAGTCATATGACTCCCAATCGGAGGTAACGAGTGTCAGCTGTCGGCTCGTTATCTCTGATTGGGAGCCATATTTAAACTGTTGTTGGTTTCACTGTGTGTTTGTGGGTTTTTGTTCCATGTACAGTCATTTGTCACTGTGGACTTCACTATCGTCATTCGTTTATTTGTTTTCGTGGTTGCTTTGATTAAATAAAGTCATCATGTTCACTCAACGCGCTGCGTATTGGTCCGCTTCCTCAGACGATCGTGACAGTAATGTCGGGTTTAACCCCCTAACATGGTATATAACAGCAGGTAATGTCAGGTTTAACCCCCTAACATGGTATATAACAGTAGGTAATGTCAGGTTTAACCCCCTAACATGGTATATAACAGCAGGTAATGTCAGGTTTAACCCCCTAACATGGTATATAACAGCAGGTAATGTCAGGTTTAACCCCCTAACATGGTATATAACAGCAGGTCATGTCAGGTTTAACCCCCTAACATGGTATATACCAGTAGGTAATGTCAGGTTTAACCCCCTAACATGGTATATAACAGCAGGTCATGTCAGGTTTAACCCCCTAACATGGTATATAACAGTAGGTAATGTCAGGTTTAACCCCCTAACATGGTATATAACAGTAGGTAATGTCAGGTTTAACCCCCTAACATGGTATATAACAGTAGGTAATGTCAGGTTTAACCCCCTAACATGGTATATAACAGTAGGTAATGTCAGGTTTAACCCCCTAACATGGTATATAACAGCAGGTAATGTCAGGTTTAACCCCCTAACATGGTATATAACAGTAGGTAATGTCAGGTTTGTGTGAGAGTGTGCGTGCATGTGTGTGTGTGTGGTTGCATGCGTTTGTATTTGTGTGTGTGTGTGTGGGTTGTAGGATTAAGAAGTCAAGCTAACAGTTTAGCCTTATTGAGAACACAATTAGCATTGATCTGTAACAGTCAGTCAATGACATGAAGACCTTAACACCAGATCATTCCAAATATAACCCTAACCCCCTAAGGTCATATGGAATGACCCTGCTATTTAAGTGTGCATCCCAAATGGCACCCTATTCCAGTTATAGGGCACAACCCATAGGGGCCCTGGTCAAAAGTAGTGCACTATATAGGGTGTCATTTGGGACGTGCCCGAAGTCTCTGTTGTCATAGTCTTGACCTGTGTGATCTGGAAATAGAGACTAGATATCACCACAGACTGAAAGAAACTAGATATCACCACAGACTGAAATGGACTAGATATCACCACAGACTGAAATAGACTAGATATCACCACAGACTGAAATATACTAGATATCACCACAGACTGAAATAGAGACTAGATATCAACACAGTACGAAATATAGACTAGATATCACCACGGTATGAAATAGAGACTAGATATCACCACAGTGTGAAATAGACTAGATATCACCACAGTATGAAATAGACAGATATTCCACGGTATGAAATAGAGAATATATTTCACCACAGTATGAAATAAACAGATATCACCAAGGTATGAAATAGACAGATATCACCACAGTATGAAATAGACTGGATATCACCACAGTATGAAATAGACAGATATCACCACAGTATTCAATAGACTAGATATCACCACAGTATGAAATGTATACTAGATATCACCACAGTATGACATGTATACTAGATATCACCACAGTATGAAATAGACATATATCACCACAGCATGAAATAGACAGATATCACCACGGTATGAAATAGACAGATATCTGCACAGTATGAAATATAGACTAGATATCACCGCAGTATTAAATAGACTAGATATCACCGCATTATGAAATAGACTAGATATCACCACAGTATGAAATAGAGACTAGATATCACCACAGTATGAAATAGACAGATATTACCACAGTATGAAATAGACAGATATCACCACAGTATTAAATATATACTAGATATCACTGCAGTATGACATAGACAGATAACTGCACAGTATGAAATAGTGACTATATATCACCACAGTATGAAATAGATACTAGATATCACCACAGTATGAAATATAGACTAGATATCACGACAGTATGAAATATAGACTCGATATCAGCATAGTATGTAATATAGACTAGATATCACCACAGTATGAAATATAGACTAGATATCACCACAGTATGAAATAGACATATATCACCACAGTATGAAATATATACTAGCTATCACCACAGTATGAAATAGACCTGATATCACCACAGTATGAAATAGACAGATATCAACGCGGTATGAAATAGAGCCTAGGTATCAGCACAGTATGAAATAGAGACTAGATATCACCACAGTATGAAATAGAGTCTAGATATAACCACAGTATGAAATAGAGAGACTAGATACCACAGTATGAATTAGACAGATATCACCACAGCATGAAATATACATATATCACCAAGGTATGAAATAGACAGATATCTGCACAGTATGAAATATAGACTAGATATCACCGCAGTATTAAATAGACTAGATATCACCACATTATGAAATAGACTAGATATCACCACAGTATGAAATAGAGACTAGATATCACCACAGTATGAAATAGACAGATATTCCCACAGTATGATATAGACAGATATCACCACGGTATGAAATATATACTAGATATCAACACAGTATGAAATATAGACTAGATATCACCACAGTATGAAATAGACTAGATATCACCACATTATGAAATAGACAGATAGCACCACAGTATGAAATAGACTAGATATCACTGCAGTATTAAATATACTAGATATCACCACAGTATGAAATAGAGACTAGATATCACCACAGTATGAAATAGAGATATCACCACAGTATGAAAAAGAGACTAGATATCACCACAGTATTAAATAGAGACTAGATATCACAGCACTATGCAATAGACTAGATTTCACCACAGTATGAAATAGTTACTAGATATCACCACAGTATGACATAGACTAGATATCACCACAGTCTGAAATAGAGACTAGCTGTAACCACAGTATGAATTAGAGACTATATATCAGCACAGTATGAATTAGAGACTAGATATCACCACAGTATGAAAAATGGACTAGATATCACTACAGTATGAAATACATACTAAATATCACCACTATATGAAATAGACTAGATATCACCACAGTATGAAATAGACAGATATCACCACAGTATGAAATAGACAGATATCACCACAGTATGAAATAGAGACTAGATATCACCACAGTATGAAATAGACAGATATTCCCACAGTATGATATAGACAGATATCACCACGGTATGAAATATATACTAGATATCAACACAGTATGAAATATAGACTAGATATCACCACAGTATGAAATAGACTAGATATCACCACAGTATGAAATAGACAGATAGCACCACAGTATGAAATAGACTAGATATCACTGCAGTATTAAATATACTAGATATCACCACAGTATGAAATAGAGACTAGATATCACCACAGTATGAAAAAGAGACTAGATATCACCACAGTATTAAATAGAGACTAGATATCACAGCACTATGCAATAGACTAGATTTCACCACAGTATGAAATAGTTACTAGATATCACCACAGTATGACATAGACTAGATATCACCACAGTCTGAAATAGAGACTAGCTGTAACCACAGTATGAATTAGAGACTATATATCAGCACAGTATGAAATAGAGACTAGATATCACTACAGTATGAAATAGAGACTAGATATCACCACAGTATGAAATAGACAGATATTCCCACAGTATGATATAGACAGATATCACCACGGTATGAAATATATACTAGATATCAACACAGTATGAAATATAGACTAGATATCACCACAGTATGAAATAGACTAGATATCACCACAGTATGAAATAGACAGATAGCACCACAGTATGAAATAGACTAGATATCACTGCAGTATTAAATATACTAGATATCACCACAGTATGAAATAGAGACTAGATATCACCACAGTATGAAATAGAGACTAGATATCACCACAGTATAAAAAAGAGACTAGATATCACCACAGTATTAAATAGAGACTAGATATCACAGCACTATGCAATAGACTAGATTTCACCACAGTATGAAATAGTTACTAGATATCACCACAGTATGACATAGACTACATATCACCACAGTCTGAAATAGAGACTAGCTGTAACCACAGTATGAATTAGAGACTATATATCAGCACAGTATGAATTAGAGACTAGATATCACCACAGTATGAAAAATAGACTAGATATCACTACAGTATGAAATACATAATAAATATCACCACTATATGAAATAGACTAGATATCACCACAGTATGAAATAGACAGATATCACCACAGTATGGAAATAGACAGATATCACCACAGTATGAAATAGAGACTAGATATCACCACAGTATGAAATAGACAGATATTCCCACAGTATGATATAGACAGATATCACCACGGTATTAAATATATACTAGATATCAACACAGTATGAAATATAGACTAGATATCACCACAGTATGAAATAGACTAGATATTCCCACAGTATGATATAGACAGATATCACCACAGTATGAAATAGAGACTATATATCACCACAGTATGAAATATAGACTAGATATCACCACAGTATGAAATATAGACTCGATATCACCATAGTATGTAATATAGACTAGATATGGTGGTCCTCTGTAGCTCAGCTGGTAGAGCACAGTGCTTGTAACGCCAGGGTAGTGGGTTCGATCCCCGGGACCACCCATACACAAAAATGTATGCACGCATGACTGTAAGTCGCTTTGGATAAAAGCGTCTGCTAAATGGCATATTATTATTATTATTATTATTATAGATATCACCATAGTATGTAATATAGACTAGATATCACCACAGTATGAAATATAGACTAGATATCACCACAGTATGAAATATACATATATCACCACAGTATGAAATATATACTAGCTATCACCACAGTATGAAATAGACTAGATATCACCACAGTATGAAATAGACAGATATCAACGCGGTATTAAATAGAGCCTAGATATCACTGCAGTATGAAATAGAGCCTATATATCACCACAGTATGAAATAGAGACTATATATAACCACAGTATGAAATATATACTAGCTATCACCACAGTATGAAATATATACTAGCTATCACCACAGTATGAAATAGACCTGATATCACCACAGTATGAAATAGACAGATATCAACGCGGTATGAAATAGAGCCTAGGTATCAGCACAGTATGAAATAGAGACTAGATATCACCACAGTATGAAATAGAGTCTAGATATAACCACAGTATGAAATAGAGACTAGATACCACAGTATGAATTAGACAGATATCACCACAGCATGAAATATACATATATCACCAAGGTATGAAATAGACAGATATCACCACGGTATGAAATAGACAGATATCTGCACAGTATGAAATATAGACTAGATATCACCGCAGTATTAAATAGACTAGATATCACCGCATTATGAAATAGACTAGATATCACCACAGTATGAAATAGAGACTAGATATCACCACAGTATGAAATAGACAGATATTACCACAGTATGAAATAGACAGATATCACCACAGTATTAAATATATACTAGATATCACTGCAGTATGACATAGACAGATAACTGCACAGTATGAAATAGTGACTATATATCACCACAGTATGAAATAGATACTAGATATCACCACAGTATGAAATATAGACTAGATATCACCACAGTATGAAATATAGACTCGATATCAGCATAGTATGTAATATAGACTAGATATCACCACAGTATGAAATATAGACTAGATATCACCACAGTATGAAATAGACATATATCACCACAGTATGAAATATATACTAGCTATCACCACAGTATGAAATAGACCTGATATCACCACAGTATGAAATAGACAGATATCAACGCGGTATGAAATAGAGCCTAGGTATCAGCACAGTATGAAATAGAGACTAGATATCACCACAGTATGAAATAGAGTCTAGATATAACCACAGTATGAAATAGAGACTAGATACCACAGTATGAATTAGACAGATATCACCACAGCATGAAATATACATATATCACCAAGGTATGAAATAGACAGATATCTGCACAGTATGAAATATAGACTAGATATCACCGCAGTATTAAATAGACTAGATATCACCACATTATGAAATAGACTAGATATCACCACAGTATGAAATAGAGACTAGATATCACCACAGTATGAAATAGACAGATATTCCCACAGTATGATATAGACAGATATCACCACGGTATGAAATATATACTAGATATCAACACAGTATGAAATATAGACTAGATATCACCACAGTATGAAATAGACTAGATATCACCACATTATGAAATAGACAGATAGCACCACAGTATGAAATAGACTAGATATCACTGCAGTATTAAATATACTAGATATCACCACAGTATGAAATAGAGACTAGATATCACCACAGTATGAAATAGAGATATCACCACAGTATGAAAAAGAGACTAGATATCACCACAGTATTAAATAGAGACTAGATATCACAGCACTATGCAATAGACTAGATTTCACCACAGTATGAAATAGTTACTAGATATCACCACAGTATGACATAGACTAGATATCACCACAGTCTGAAATAGAGACTAGCTGTAACCACAGTATGAATTAGAGACTATATATCAGCACAGTATGAATTAGAGACTAGATATCACCACAGTATGAAAAATGGACTAGATATCACTACAGTATGAAATACATACTAAATATCACCACTATATGAAATAGACTAGATATCACCACAGTATGAAATAGACAGATATCACCACAGTATGAAATAGACAGATATCACCACAGTATGAAATAGAGACTAGATATCACCACAGTATGAAATAGACAGATATTCCCACAGTATGATATAGACAGATATCACCACGGTATGAAATATATACTAGATATCAACACAGTATGAAATATAGACTAGATATCACCACAGTATGAAATAGACTAGATATCACCACAGTATGAAATAGACAGATAGCACCACAGTATGAAATAGACTAGATATCACTGCAGTATTAAATATACTAGATATCACCACAGTATGAAATAGAGACTAGATATCACCACAGTATGAAAAAGAGACTAGATATCACCACAGTATTAAATAGAGACTAGATATCACAGCACTATGCAATAGACTAGATTTCACCACAGTATGAAATAGTTACTAGATATCACCACAGTATGACATAGACTAGATATCACCACAGTCTGAAATAGAGACTAGCTGTAACCACAGTATGAAATATAGACTAGATATCACCACAGTATGAAATAGACTAGATATCACCACAGTATGAAATAGACTAGATATCACCACAGTATGAAATAGACAGATAGCACCACAGTATGAAATAGACTAGATATCACTGCAGTATTAAATATACTAGATATCACCACAGTATGAAATAGAGACTAGATATCACCACAGTATGAAAAAGAGACTAGATATCACCACAGTATTAAATAGAGACTAGATATCACAGCACTATGCAATAGACTAGATTTCACCACAGTATGAAATAGTTACTAGATATCACCACAGTATGACATAGACTAGATATCACCACAGTCTGAAATAGAGACTAGCTGTAACCACAGTATGAATTAGAGACTATATATCAGCACAGTATGAAATAGAGACTAGATATCACTACAGTATGAAATAGAGACTAGATATCACCACAGTATGAAATAGACAGATATTCCCACAGTATGATATAGACAGATATCACCACGGTATGAAATATATACTAGATATCAACACAGTATGAAATATAGACTAGATATCACCACAGTATGAAATAGACTAGATATCACCACAGTATGAAATAGACAGATAGCACCACAGTATGAAATAGACTAGATATCACTGCAGTATTAAATATACTAGATATCACCACAGTATGAAATAGAGACTAGATATCACCACAGTATGAAATAGAGACTAGATATCACCACAGTATAAAAAAAGAGACTAGATATCACCACAGTATTAAATAGAGACTAGATATCACAGCACTATGCAATAGACTAGATTTCACCACAGTATGAAATAGTTACTAGATATCACCACAGTATGACATAGACTACATATCACCACAGTCTGGAAATAGAGACTAGCTGTAACCACAGTATGAATTAGAGACTATATATCAGCACAGTATGAATTAGAGACTAGATATCACCACAGTATGAAAAATAGACTAGATATCACTACAGTATGAAATACATAATAAATATCACCACTATATGAAATAGACTAGATATCACCACAGTATGAAATAGACAGATATCACCACAGTATGAAATAGACAGATATCACCACAGTATGAAATAGAGACTAGATATCACCACAGTATGAAATAGACAGATATTCCCACAGTATGATATAGACAGATATCACCACGGTATGAAATATATACTAGATATCAACACAGTATGAAATATAGACTAGATATCACCACAGTATGAAATAGACTAGATATTCCCACAGTATGATATAGACAGATATCACCACAGTATGAAATAGAGACTATATATCACCACAGTATGAAATATAGACTAGATATCACCACAGTATGAAATATAGACTCGATATCACCATAGTATGTAATATAGACTAGATATGGTGGTCCTCTGTAGCTCAGCTGGTAGAGCACAGTGCTTGTAACGCCAGGGTAGTGGGTTCGATCCCGGGACCACCCATACACAAAAATGTATGCACGCATGACTGTAAGTCGCTTTGGATAAAAGCGTCTGCTAAATGGCATATTATTATTATTATTATTATTATAGATATCACCATAGTATGTAATATAGACTAGATATCACCACAGTATGAAATATAGACTAGATATCACCACAGTATGAAATATACATATATCACCACAGTATGAAATATATACTAGCTATCACCACAGTATGAAATAGACTAGATATCACCACAGTATGAAATAGACAGATATCAACGCGGTATTAAATAGAGCCTAGATATCACTGCAGTATGAAATAGAGCCTATATATCACCACAGTATGAAATAGAGACTATATATAACCACAGTATGAAATATATACTAGCTATCACCACAGTATGAAATATATACTAGCTATCACCACAGTATGAAATAGACCTGATATCACCACAGTATGAAATAGACAGATATCAACGCGGTATGAAATAGAGCCTAGGTATCAGCACAGTATGAAATAGAGACTAGATATCACCACAGTATGAAATAGAGTCTAGATATAACCACAGTATGAAATAGAGACTAGATACCACAGTATGAATTAGACAGATATCACCACAGCATGAAATATACATATATCACCAAGGTATGAAATAGACAGATATCTGCACAGTATGAAATATAGACTAGATATCACCGCAGTATTAAATAGACTAGATATCACCACATTATGAAATAGACTAGATATCACCACAGTATGAAATAGAGACTAGATATCACCACAGTATGAAATAGACAGATATTCCCACAGTATGATATAGACAGATATCACCACGGTATGAAATATATACTAGATATCAACACAGTATGAAATATAGACTAGATATCACCACAGTATGAAATAGACTAGATATCACCACAGTATGAAATAGACAGATAGCACCACAGTATGAAATAGACTAGATATCACTGCAGTATTAAATATACTAGATATCACCACAGTATGAAATAGAGACTAGATATCACCACAGTATGAAATAGAGATATCACCACAGTATGAAAAAGAGACTAGATATCACCACAGTATTAAATAGAGACTAGATATCACAGCACTATGCAATAGACTAGATTTCACCACAGTATGAAATAGTTACTAGATATCACCACAGTATGACATAGACTAGATATCACCACAGTCTGAAATAGAGACTAGCTGTAACCACAGTATGAATTAGAGACTATATATCAGCACAGTATGAATTAGAGACTAGATATCACCACAGTATGAAAAAATTGACTAGATATCACTACAGTATGAAATACATACTAAATATCACCACTATATGAAATAGACTAGATATCACCACAGTATGAAATAGACAGATATCACCACAGTATGAAATAGACAGATATCACCACAGTATGAAATAGAGACTAGATATCACCACAGTATGAAATAGACAGATATTCCCACAGTATGATATAGACAGATATCACCACGGTATGAAATATATACTAGATATCAACACAGTATGAAATATAGACTAGATATCACCACAGTATGAAATAGACTAGATATCACCACAGTATGAAATAGACAGATAGCACCACAGTATGAAATAGACTAGATATCACTGCAGTATTAAATATACTAGATATCACCACAGTATGAAATAGAGACTAGATATCACCACAGTATGAAAAAGAGACTAGATATCACCACAGTATTAAATAGAGACTAGATATCACAGCACTATGCAATAGACTAGATTTCACCACAGTATGAAATAGTTACTAGATATCACCACAGTATGACATAGACTAGATATCACCACAGTCTGAAATAGAGACTAGCTGTAACCACAGTATGAATTAGAGACTATATATCAGCACAGTATGAAATAGAGACTAGATATCACTACAGTATGAAATAGAGACTAGATATCACCACAGTATGAAATAGACAGATATTCCCACAGTATGATATAGACAGATATCACCACGGTATGAAATATATACTAGATATCAACACAGTATGAAATATAGACTAGATATCACCACAGTATGAAATAGACTAGATATCACCACAGTATGAAATAGACAGATAGCACCACAGTATGAAATAGACTAGATATCACTGCAGTATTAAATATACTAGATATCACCACAGTATGAAATAGAGACTAGATATCACCACAGTATGAAATAGAGACTAGATATCACCACAGTATAAAAAAGAGACTAGATATCACCACAGTATTAAATAGAGACTAGATATCACAGCACTATGCAATAGACTAGATTTCACCACAGTATGAAATAGTTACTAGATATCACCACAGTATGACATAGACTACATATCACCACAGTCTGAAATAGAGACTAGCTGTAACCACAGTATGAATTAGAGACTATATATCAGCACAGTATGAATTAGAGACTAGATATCACCACAGTATGAAAAATAGACTAGATATCACTACAGTATGAAATACATAATAAATATCACCACTATATGAAATAGACTAGATATCACCACAGTATGAAATAGACAGATATCACCACAGTATGAAATAGACAGATATCACCACAGTATGGAAATAGAGACTAGATATCACCACAGTATGAAATAGACAGATATTCCCACAGTATGATATAGACAGATATCACCACGGTATGAAATATATACTAGATATCAACACAGTATGAAATATAGACTAGATATCACCACAGTATGAAATAGACTAGATATTCCCACAGTATGATATAGACAGATATCACCACAGTATGAAATAGAGACTATATATCACCACAGTATGAAAATATAGACTAGATATCACCACAGTATGAAATATAGACTCGATATCACCATAGTATGTAATATAGACTAGATATGGTGGTCCTCTGTAGCTCAGCTGGTAGAGCACAGTGCTTGTAACGCCAGGGTAGTGGGTTCGATCCCCGGGACCACCCATACACAAAAATGTATGCACGCATGACTGTAAGTCGCTTTGGATAAAAGCGTCTGCTAAATGGCATATTATTATTATTATTATTTATAGATATCACCATAGTATGTAATATATACTAGATATCACCACAGTATGAAATATAGACTAGATATCACCACAGTATGAAATATACATATATCACCACAGTATGAAATATATACTAGCTATCACCACAGTATGAAATAGACTAGATATCACCACAGTATGAAATAGACAGATATCAACGCGGTATTAAATAGAGCCTAGATATCACTGCAGTATGAAATAGAGCCTATATATCACCACAGTATGAAATAGAGACTATATATAACCACAGTATGAAATATATACTAGCTATCACCACAGTATGAAATAGACTAGATGTCACCACAGTATGAAATAGACAGATATCAACGCGGTATGAAATAGAGCCTAGATATCACTGCAGTATGAAATAGAGCCTATATATCACCACAGTATGAAATAGAGACTATATATAACCACAGCATGAAATAGAGACTAGATGTCACCACAGTATGAATTAGAGACTATATATCAGCACAATATGAAATAGAGACTAGATATCAGCACAGTATGAAAAATAGACTAGATATCACCACAGTATGAAATATATACTAGATATCATCACAGTATGACTTAGACTAGATATCACCACAGTCTGAAATAGAGACTAGATGTCACCACAGTATGAATTAGACACTATATATCAACACAGTATGAAATAGAGACTAGATATCCCCACAGTATGAAATAGAGACTAGATATCACCACAGTATGAAATAGATACTAGATATCACCACAGTATGAAATATAGACTAGATATCACCACAGTATGAAATAGAGACTAGATATCACTGCAGTATGAAATATAGACAGATATCAGCACAGTATGAAATAGGCTAGATATCACCACAGTATGAAATAGAGATTAGATATCACCACAGTATGAAATATAGACTATATATCACCACAGTATGAAATAGAGATTAGATATCACCACAGTATGAAATAGAGACTAGATATCAGCACAGTATGAAAAATAGACTAGATATCACCACAGTATGAAATATATACTAGATATCACCACAGTATGAAATAGAGATTAGATATCACCACAGTATGACATAGGCTAGATATCACCACAGTATGAAATAGAGATTAGATATCACCACAGTATGAAATATAGACTAGATATCACCACAGTATGAAATAGAGATTAGATATCACCACAGTATGAAATAGAGACTAGATATCAGCACAGTATGAAAAATAGACTAGATATCACCACAGTATGAAATATATACTAGATATCACCACAGTATGAAATAGAGATTAGATATCACCACAGTATGAAATAGAGACTAGATATCAGCACAGTATGAAAAATAGACTAGATATCACCACAGTATGAAATATATACTAGATATCACCACAGTATGACATAGACTAGATATCACCACAGTCTGAAATAGAGACTAGATGTCACCACAGTATGAATTAGAGACTATATATCAGCACAGTATGAAATAGAGACTAGATATCCCCACAGTATGAAATAGAGACTAGATGTCACCACAGTATGAATTAGAGACTATATATCAGCACAGTATGAAATAGAGACTAGATATCCCCACAGTATGAAATAGAGACTAGATATCACCACAGTATGAAATAGATACTAGGTATCACCACAGTATGAAATATAGACTAGATATCACCACAGTATGAAATAGAGACTAGATATCACTGCAGTATGAAATATATAGACAGATATCACCACAGTATGAAATATAGACTAGATAT